>NC_051451.1:409523-464144 GCF_001649575.2 Kryptolebias marmoratus | reverse complement strand
TCATCCATCCATCCATCCATCCATCCATCCATCCATCCATCCATCCATCCATCCATCCATCCATCCATCATCCATCATCCATCCATCCATCCATCCTTTATCTATCCATCCATTATCCATCCATCCATCATCCATCATCCATCCATCCATCCATCCACCCCTGCTCCTCAAACCTCAGAGAACCCAACGCGTTCTATTTTTTCTTCAGCCTCAAATCAATTCCAGACGCCACCGTTTCCTGCCTTGTCTGCCCCCCCTCCTCCAAAGGTCTACAGAGCCAAACCACACACACATGCACACACCCTCACACACACAGTTTGGATTTTCGTTTTTCCACAGCAAAGTTTCTACCCCTTCCTATTTGTATTCCAAGAATTGTATTTTTTCTGCAGTTCTTTCTGTTTGCCTTGGCTGCCCTCTTCATGGACTCATCTGGTTCTTTTTTTTAATTTCAGAACAAAAGTTATAGTGATAATGTTAACAATCCGTCATGCTAAGCTTTGAATCTTTATCCAATGCAGAACACGATAATGTTTTTGCCTGTGTCTGTGAGTTTGTACATGTTTGCTTATCTATAGAATTTGCAAAATATCTTGAGAACCAACTGGTGAGTTTTTTTATGAAACTCTCCAAAGGTCCTCTCTGGATGTACATGTACAATGGACTCATTTTTAGAGCCAACACAATTCAAGTAGCTAACCGACCTTAGAAAATATAAAAATGGCAACAGTTCAGTCAGTTTAACAAGTTTACAACTGAGTCAACTTTTGGAGTCAACTCAGTTCAAGATGGCTGCCACAGTTAACACAAAAATTTAATCAATGAATTTAAAAAATATTGAGTGCAAATGTGGTAGTAGATGAGCATTATCCCTCTTCGTTTAACAATGTCTGTCTGTTAGATCTACAACTGGTTAACTTCTGGAGACACCCTGTTTAAGATGGCTGCCACAGCTAATCAACCCTAACCCAAGCAAAAATGACTTTAATTTACATATATTGAGTTATACTTTGGTGTGGAAGTAGTTGAGAGTCATCCTGAACTCACAGTTCAAGCACAACAGATCTCACATACTGCATGAGACTGATCGAGTCGTCGTTTGGAAGGTTTGACCAAAAAGCTGCAGCTCTGGTATTTCTCATCATAAGACTGGCATGAAGGGTGGTGGGGATATGAATTCCTTCAATATTAGAAATTCTTTTTCAATTAAAGAATTTGCTCAGCCAGTTATTTTTTTAAATAGTTCATTTTGTTGATGGTGTCCGGAGGTGTTACACAGATAAATAAGGAGGTAGCATCAAACCTGTTCTCCCTGTGGAGGATGAAAAGTAAAAAAAAAAAAAAAGGATAAGGAAGAATGAAAATGAAACAAAACCTATAATGTTCTGCAGCACCACATAATTATCCATGTTCATTTTCTTTTTCTGAGTTTATTCTTAAAGTCTTCTGCAGTAATTACAGTGTCAGTCTAACCCCACATTGCAAAGCTGTAATTTGCAGTGTTGGATCCTACTGGACTGTGACAGAGAAGAGGGAGCTGGAAAGAATGAGAGGCACATTCAGGGGGAAATAAGTGGGGGAAAATGAGAAAATCTATGAAAAAGTGAAAAAAAGCAAGCTAGATAAAAGGCAAAACTGGAGAGAAATAATTAAACTGGCTGTTAATTAAGGGTTAATGCACATTGAAAAGGTTTCCAATAAAGGAAACAGCACGGCCATTGAAACAGTTTATCGTCCCCATTTCTTGAAACTTCGCTCTTTCAATACTTCTGTCTGGTGTAGCAAAGATTAGATGTATAATTAACTGTTAATGTGGAGTTCATCTTTCCATTTGTGAGGAGGACATCATCACAGAGTAAAAGCCCATGAAGAGGGACTTTCCATGCAACTGATGGCCAATAAACAGCGGTCAGCAGCCTAATTGGAGCTGCATTGTGTTGCCTGAAGCTTAACTGCGTCTCATCAGTTCGCCAGTTGTTTTACGGTCTATTCTGGTAGCTCATTTAGGGAAGCTGATTGGTTTGGTCATTATGTTGTTTTCAGCTCAGATGATTTCCTTAGGAATCTGAAGGCCACATAAGGAACATCAGAGTGGTGCAAGCACCCTGCTGAAGCTTTCACCCTATTAGTGAACTTTTTAAAATGTTTTTATTGTTTCATTATATCGAAAACACATTTTCTGCCTCTCTTTTTATGAGGGAAAAAGTACTGTTGCTAAAGTTTTTCAAAAACATTATTTTCGACAATTTCCTTGTGTGCAAATGTTTCTGACTAAACAGATGATGAATTAGAATGGTACCTAAATAACCGTGTAAAGCCCATAATCACACTTTTTGTGAGGGGTACACTGGTTGTGTGTTGGCACCAAGCTGTCTTTTTTTTAAATGCATGAGGCATGAAATTATGCAGCTGTCACAATAGATGAACCACTGTCACAATAATTCAGAACAGAAAAGAATACAGTTTGTTAAAATGCACACAAAATGCTTCTCAAATGATGGTAAAACTTAACCTCTGTCTCATTAGCAGGAAAAGTTCTCTGATTGCACATAATTTACCACAAATTGCATATTATTTCCATTCTAATTAGTGTGATTTTCAGTAACTGGGGATGGGAATTAAAATGTACCAACCTAAAAAGTTCCTAAAACGGATGTGTACCTCTAGATTTGTGTTCAGAAATGAAGGTTTTTTTAGCAAATACATTTAGCTTTGTATGTGATTATACTAACAAATATAACAGAGGTTAATTAGGTGAATAAAAGAGTCAGAAATGTATTTGAATGTCACCAGCAGACTGTCATCCTCATTAATAACCTTGTTCATTTAGCAGGGAACAAATTCAACTGATATTAGAATTTTTGTCTATGACTTGAGTATTAAAAAAATCCAACAAGTCCAAATAAGTAGACAGACAGATAGAGGCACACTTGGGCCCGGCGTGCTCTTGCCTTTAGGGATTTGGTCCTGCTTCAGTCAGTCAGGCTGTTTACACCTGCTGCTTTAATGTCTTCAGCAATCTAATTGCATTTGGATGCTGCTAAATACAGCCAGGTCTGAATGGCCTCTCAAAGCACCTTCAGTGGCTTGGCCCCCTTTTATCTGCATATGTTTGGCAGTCTGAATGCACTCCATCCTGGTGAGACCCCACAGCAGAGCGGACATTTCAGAGTAAAAACAGAAAACAAAGTAAGAAAAGTCCAGTCAGCTGCAGTCTGGTTTAAGATAATTATATAACCAGCTTTGGGAATATTTAATGTTGTTTTTGTTTGTTTGTTTTTCAGCTGAAAGTTTTAGTGAACTGTTTATCTAAATCCTTCCTAATGAAAATGTCCTTTTTGTCTGAATTTGATTATTCAGAGTGGATAACAGAATGTTGTATGGCTGATTGTGTTTAGAGTTTGTTGTCACTGTGCAGTGTCAATCACACAACTACAGTGTTAGGTCACATTATGTTCACCTAATTAGGCACAGAGTACAATGCAGTTTTTGTGGATAAAATCTTTAATCCTTTCACAGATACAGAGTTAGATCTAGAGATAACAGATCTGACAGGGCTTGTACCTGGATACAGTGCAGGTAAATGACATCCAGCCAGCCATTTTCTTCACACTTTTTACCATGCGGGGTCATACAGACGTTGATGATTATCCCCAGCAGTCACTGTGCGAGAGACGGGGGACACCCTGGACAGGTCACAAGTCCATCACAGGGACATATGGAGACAAACGAGACGAACAACCAGTGATAGCTTAGAGTTAGCAATTAACCTGACATGCATGTTTTTGGTCTGTGGGAGGAAACCCACACAGGCATGGGGAGAACATGTGAACCCCACACAGAAAGACCCCAGGTGGGAGGAGATCTTGCAAACTTCTTACTGTGAGGCTACAGCTTTAACTACTGCCTGGTAGATGACATCCAAACATCCACAGTAACCAACCAGATATGAGTGCACTCAACCAGAGCTGACCAGTCAATTCACCCAATCAGGATAACAAATGAAGTCTGAACAGCCTCATTGTGAAAGTTCACCCTCAGGATTTGTTCTGCTAATTTGTGTGTGTTACACATTCTCAAGCATCCACACACATTACACTGCTGGTGTGCTGACGGACATATCTTTAAAAACAAATTAGAATTTTGCAAGTTGCCATCTTGTGTTGTCTTCCATATTGTGTTACAACTTTAAAGTTTTGTTTTGTTGTCGATTTAATAATGTGGTAGTCAACAGCAGCACAACATGATCTGTGGACCTCTTCCAACCTTGTGTCCCATCATGGAAACTATTGTTTAATAAGCCTAATTTATGTAATCTTGAAACTGCACTGCATGTTTTCAATAAAAACCTTGATCGTGCTTCAGAAAATCAGCTCCTCTGCCTGTTTCAAAGTGCCTTTTGATTCATTTTGCTGCATCCTCTAACTAGTCCAAAAACCTAAAATATTTAAAGATTGTTTTCAGATGAGCCATTTTTTACATGATAAAAACTCCAGAATAATCATACCTGTGGTCAAGATTTCTCCTGTAAACATAAACATGTTTACTACATGTATCATCTTGTTTTTAAAAGCCACACTAAAGCTATCATGTTTACCTCCTCCCAAGCTTAATCAGCCACATGTTCATTCACATCGATTTTACAGTGCAGAGAACACAGTTTCTGTTAGGAAATGTGTCTGTGTCCCAAGAGGAAACAAATCTGCTTCACTGTGCAAACTGATCCTTCATCTGAAACCCCCCAAAGCTCCATGACACTAAGCACATTACCTTAACGTTGACGGATAACAGGTGACAGGGTTTGGATGTGAATAATGCTCATCCTTACCAAATCTATTTCCAGAGCATTCCTGTTCAGTTTTCTGTGTGTCACCCATTCATACCCATAGAATTATCACTCAGTGATTAGAGTCTGTGGATGCATGTCATGTGTCACTGATGTGGCTTTGAATGTGTGCCTCTGCCTTAGCCCCAACATTTTTGTCCAAGGCAAATGTCTGACAATGATAAGAAGCATCAGTAGTTATTTTTATGGTGATTGAATTCAGTAATAATGACATTTTTACCTTCATATTATGTAGATAGCAATGTTACGGCTGATAAACAGCACTGAGACATTCAGTCCTTCCTTTATCATGTAAATGGAAACCAATGATGATAAAATGAAGCAGGATAGTCATAAAAAACATAAAGAGGTTTTTGTACCAATATGGGAACCAACACAGGGCTAAGCATTAGCTTTATATGGACTTCCTTTATCCGTGACAGCCAAAATGCACTCCCATCTGGTACAAAAGGATTTGTGAGGGTTAAGATTGGGCATGGGTTCAGGTATACCACTGTGTTCAAAGCCCAGTGTCAGAACCACTACATTTTCTGTCATACCAGTCCTACGGTTTAAATGCCTGAAAATAAGATAACAGTGACAGAGTGTAGTTTTTCCATTTGCCCCATCTGTTATTGGACCCGTTGCTCGGAGCCATTGTTGCACTCATAAAACAGACAGGACTCAGTCTTCTGTTTTAGCAACTTGATTTGCCCTACGCTGCATGTATTTTTTTTTTGTATTGTTCTCTCTAGAGCAACCGGGGATGAACGCCCAGATACAGAGCTTCTTCTTCCAGCCGTACCATGCTACAGCTCATGCTACTTGGCCTAGCATGTAGCACGTAGCACGCAGCTCAGATTCTGTCCAACTTCTGCGCCTGAACTAAAATAACTCAGCACCATGTTTTAAACAGTAAAATTAATAAGACAAATTAAATATATTAAATAAACAAAAGAGTGTTTTATCTATCATTCAAAAAGAAGTAATAATCTCAGTAAAATACTACAAGGGTGCAACACCACCAGAAGCTAAAGCGGTATTTTCCCAAACCTTAATGCTTGTAAAAAAAAGGTGTTTTGTGTGACCCTTTATCTGGTCGTAGATAACACAGTCAGTCATGGCTTGCCTACCAGACGACCAACACCAGTTTGTTTTTTGAAGGCAGTGTTGTTTTAAACAAACATTTGCAACAAGCTGCAACGGTTAGCATGTTAGCAGATAAAATAACAGCCGACTGCAAGCTTTTTACAAACCCAGCTAAATAAATTAACTAACATCGGCTTGCTGCCCTCCTAATGATACTTTACAAAAAGCAGAAAAACAGAGGACAGGTATTATTCTATGCAATTTGCACAACTACTTAAATATTACAAATAAATCCTGTGACATTGGTTTAAAACCTGTCCTGTGCAGGAAAAAGCTGACTCGCTGATTTTAAACAGTGACTGTCTACATGTTCACCTGTGTTCTCTCAGTCTCTTTATTTATATGTGTGCATTAAAAATGAAAATAACTATACATAAAGATTTAATTAGATATCATTATACCTATAATATAATAATTATTAAGCAATATGTGACACTATTTAGGCAGCCATATGAATAGTATTAGCTTTTTAGTTTTGAACAAAAGCAAACAAATCATTTTTAACATTTTTGTTTTAATACTGTGAAAACTTGGTAGTTTTGTTGAAAGTTATCAAAGCATCATCATCCCATACCAGCACATGTCCAGTTAAGGGTTAGAATAAAAATATGAGTAGGTTTAGTGTAAGTTGTAAGTTTAAATTTGTAGGGTAAGGGTCCAGAGATGGGTGTTCTTATGATGATATAAAGACAAACCTGTGTGTGCGTGTGTGTGTGTGCGTGTGTAGGTGTGTGTGTGTGTGTGTATGTGTGTGTAAAAATAGCAGACTGAGGGTCTTGTGGGTGGTAATTAGTACTTGAATTTTACTAATGACTTAATAGAAATCAGCAACCATTACACAGACGCATACGAGTCCTCACACAGACACACACACACACACACACAGAGAAAATACCTAGTTTGCAGTAACTGTGAGTCTGTGTGTGTGTATGTCAGAGTTGCTAGCCTCTCATTAATACCTATTTTCATGAATGCTGAGAAAGCGTTGTGGTTCTCTCATTGTAATTGCCTCACCACGCACACATTGACACACACACTCACACGCACACACATGTACGCACAAACTTGTGTTAGTTCCTCTAATTGAAAGGCAATTAAGCTTCAGGTTTCGTGGTGTGAGCTAAACGCTGGGTGTCTGTTTTCAGCACTGCTCTGTTTTTAAGCTTTTACCAGACCACAAAGAGCCGGCCACAGAAACAAGATACTTAAAGTGAACTTTAATATACTCACTGTAGGTCTCTGTGCCTTTCACATTTCCGTGTCCTTCCTGGTCTTTTGTCTTTGCTTTGTGGTCTTTAACTTGCAGTTTATTCCTGGAAATTTAAATAGTAATTTAAAAAACAACTGATGTCCAGTCATTTTAACACAGCCTTACTTTATAACACATGTACATTTGTTGTAGGCCTATATTTAAACTTTAAACAGTGTTACTTCTACTTTCACCGCCCTTCTTTGAGCTGTTCCATGGTCATCTCATCTCATTTTTACCTCAACTTATCAATTTCTTTTTTTGGAACAGACTCTGGAAAACAAAATCGCAAGTCAGAAGCTTTGCATCTACTGCAGTGTGCTTCAGGGATTTATTTTCAGAGAGTGAGGGTAGATTTTTTACAGTGATGGAAAATCTCATTTTAAATCTCCCATGACCCTCTTTTTCATTCGTGCACAAACATGAAAAAAGATACCACATCTGGTTCAAATAGTGTTGGGGAAAAGAGAAAAGCAGTGGCTGAAGTTTGGTTGTTTGCTGAGTGCATCTCACTCAATCAGTATGTTAAGAACATTTTCCAAATGTGTAATGTCCCATAGTTAAGACATTCATTACTTGCAAAACCCAAAAACCTTCATAATTTAATGTTCATAAAGAGAGACCTATCACACCTTTGGCCTGTTTTATACGCTCCTTTGCTTTGCTACCCAAGTACTATTCCTTTTATACATCTTGCACACACAAAGTATTGCAAAACTGTTTATTTTCACCGCTTTTGACAGAAAGTGTGTGCCAGGAAAGGGATGAATCTAAACTTGTTAACAGGGCAAGAATCATATTCATATAGATTTACAGAAACGAGAGCTGAAAGGGTGAACAGAAAAAAAAGTTTACATCTCTCTTTATCTCTTTATACAGTACTTTTGAAAGTTACTTTAATGGCTACTGGTGCAAGTTTGGCTCACTGAGGAGAAAGTAATGAAAGCCCGGTCCAGAGACAGACACCAACAGAGGCGACACAAAGAGAAAAGAACAGGTTGGGTCAGATGGAGGCAGTGGACTGGGACACCAAGCAGATCAGCCTGTTCTTGTTCTTTAATGGGAACAAGCAAAGAAAAAAATGAAAAAAAAACAAGAAATAATCTTACTTAGACTCTGGGACACTTCAGATCTCCTTCTGACCCTGAATTGGTGGTGAGAAGATAAATTAGTAGAAGTTTTGTTTTTTTCCTTGTTGTGTAGTTTGTTTTTTTGTTATTGTTGTTTTATTAAGCAAAATCCAACATATGCCTTGTTCTATTAAAATTTGCTAATGTGGGGAGAAAGTTTTTGCATAAACTTCCTTTCCTAAGAGCTTTATGCACAAACAATACCATCAACTCCAGCACATAAACCCACAGCTAAAACGAAAAAAAAAAGTACATGTGCTTGTTCCAGCTTCTCAGAAAAAACCAAAACCATCAAACTGCTGCCTGAAACAAAACAATAAGTAGAAAGAAAGCATGCAGACAAAAAAATCATTTTCTGTTGACATTTGTTTGCCTACGCCCAAATAAATCTCGCTCCAGAAACACATTTGAGCTTGTTTGCTAACTGTCATATCTTCCACATTGTAATGGATTTTGTGCAAAGTAAAGAAATACAGCACAGATGAATATTAAAGAACTGAGTCCAATTTCCAACGGCAAATATAAAGAAAAGTCAATCTGGACCAAATCCTTTACATGATTTCTTTTTCAACAGCATGCCAGACTCTTTACCAAACAAGAAACAGTAAGTTTTTTACTGGTATAAACATTTATAACAACAAAAACTTTTCATTTAGGGACAAAAACGTTACAGAGGCACAGGTTCTACATTTATGGACACAATTTTTACATTTATAGTGACAAATGTTATATTTAGGGCACAGACTTTACATTTTTGGATCCATCATTACATTCAAAGACACAAAATCTCTCTTTATAGGCTCAAACTTTACATTTAGGGATACCACATTTTTACATTCTGGATCCATTTATGGACACATACTTTACAGTTTTTGACCAATTATGACATTTAAGTCAAGTTAAGTCAAATTTATTTATTTACCACTTTTCAGCAACACGGCAGTTCAAAGTATTTAGGGACAAAAACTTTACAGGAGCACAAACTTGACACAGCGAGATAAAAAACTTTACACTTATGGGAACAAACCTTCCATTCAGATGCTTTTGGACACAGATATGGTCATAAATAAATAACAGTAATGTGGCATTATTGTTGACTTGGAAACACATCAGCCAGTAGCAGGTTTTTTTTAAAGTTTTCGGCTTACAACTGTTTGACGCGCCCTCAAACATACAATGTGTCCAGTTAATGTTGGCCAATGAATCACTACAGTCTTCTGAAGTACTTGACTCATAGATCCACAGCATCGCTTCGAACCCAAGGGAATAGTGTGTGGGCACACACACACACACACAGACACACACACATTCATATGAACATACTGTTCTCTATTCAAATGTGACTCTTGAGTCATGTTTTCAGACAGAGGAAGTTGTCTGGCCAAAAGGCCTGTTTGCCCTGGGGAGTCATTATCGCTGTCTGTTTCTGTCCGCCTCAGCCTGTGTTGCTCCGTCAAACGTTAGAACATATATCTGTATGGCCACAGTAAATGTGTACAGTAGATACAATAGTAACTTTCTGTGTGGGGTTGTTTATTTTTAGATTAACTGCAGCAGTTATTTGAACAGGGAGGATTATTAAACAGGTTTAGCATTATGGAGCTGCACTAACAAACACTGTACATTGGACCACTGCTGGCTGTTTAGTGCTCTGCCTTCATGGACTTTACGCTGTGACCTGGCACTGAGAGAAACTGACTGCTTGTCTGCAGAGATGCCGAACTCTCTCATATCCATTTTTTAGCATCATGTCTTCACAAACAGCTCCTATATTTTCCTCCCCCATTATTGCAGCTAATGTTCACTGTCTTGGTTGTTGCTTATTTCAGTTGAAATTTGCCAGCTCCAAGTAAAAAGGGAGAATGCTAACCCCATTTATGCATGCTCTTCAACAAAAATCACAAGAATATACTGTGTCTGAGCTTTGAACTATGATTGTAGGAAACCCTAACACAAAGGAAATTCAATGAAACTGAATGTCGTAATATTTGATCAGTTTGTATTTACAAGTTACATAAAAAATGACCAAGTGTGTGTTGGCAGAAACCCAGAGTCACATTTTTAATTCTCCAACTTTAGTAAAATTAATCACCAAGTGTTCTGAATCATTTCTGTGTTATTGAACAAGTCACCCACCATGAAACTCCCAGTCCCACTGGGTCCGCTCAGGATTTCACTCTGTGCATCAGTCATTGGATTTATTCCTGTGGCTCCTGTTGGTGTGTGTCTGGCCTGGCACATATAGTATGACAGCTTTTCAGACAATTACTAGAAAACTCATAGTGGAGAATTAGGAAGCAAAATAAAGCAATTTATTCCAGAACCTTTATATCTGCAAGTTAAATATTGTTAACCTTTAATTTGACACAAACAAGACAGCTTGAAAGCGCTTTTACAGATTCTGCATAGCAGGTGTCAGAAAGTTCACAGCACATTATTTTTCCTGTGCTTGTGTTGTTGGCAGGACTACATGCAACTGCAAACAATTTCTAAAATTTGATTTTAATAAGTGTGACACTTTTAATTATCTTGCATTTACTGTTGTGCAATTCTAAACCTGATGATTTGGCTAATGTTTGCAGTAACGTGTATGACATCATTTCCTGTTTGCTCTGCTAGTGTTTGTTCACCGAATCTTTAGATTTACTGAATTTATTTTTATCTTGACAGTTTTCATGCATTACCATACAATCACTCTTTGTGCTGTTGTGTCTACTGTTGAACTATGCTTGAGGCAATTTTGTCTTTCAGCACTGTTTTGTTTTGACATTGTTTGGGCTGCTAGCTCTAGCTAGCTTTAGCTTTGCATAGCATGGCTTCTGGTTCTATCCCAGCTTCTTCTGTTCTTACTTGCTTTGTGTATCAGATGTTCAGCTATTCCTCTGCCTCCTCTAGTGATAATGGTAATAAATGTTGGTGAAAAGCCTTTAGATAACCAGGTCCCCTTAGGCAGTGCAGAGTCCTGCTGGCGGTCCTTCAGCAGACCTCGAGCAGCCGGGTCAGTTCAGAGTAAGTATAGTGCAAAGGCCAAGCCCCCAGTTCATCACCGACCCGTTCACGTTTCAAACTGATTTTCCTCACTCAGCGACACACCCGCTCTGAAGAGGCAGCTCTGTAGTCTGAAACGTGCCACTAGGGACTCCAGCATCCATAGTCAGATGCATCCCGGGGCCAGACCAGGTGACATTTATTCCTACCTGAAGCTGCTGACTAAGACTAAGGTTAAATATAGTAAGATTGTTATTCAGGTCAGCTGTAATGACAGCTCACTAAAATTAATGTTGCTTCTGTGTGTAACTTTGCAAGAACTCTGTCTAACTCCGTAGTTTTCTCTGGTCCCCTCCCCAACCCTACCAGTGATGACATGTTTAGTCATATGTCATCATTCAACTGCTGGCTGTTGGAATGAAAACGGCACTTCACTAACATGAAATAATTGTATTATGTTAAGCCTGTTAACATACAAGAAATCAATAGTGTGAACATCTGAACAAAAATAATCAGTTTGAGGAGTTTCAGTCAGGTTTAGAGCTCATCATAGCACAGAAACAACACTGGTGAAAGTTACCAATGATATTATCATGGCCTCAGACAGTGGATTTGTGGAATTTTGGAGTCAACTCAATAAATATGGCCACCACAGATAATCAACCTTTGCCAATATGAAAATTGCTAGAGCTGAGCTTCATCTTTAACACATACTCAGAATTAATTGTACACATTGTACAATGTTTTTGCTTAAAATGTTGGCATTAACTGTGGAGAAAGATTTTTCTCTTTTTTCCTTTGATTATACATCAGGGTTATTCCAGTCTGGTCTCAGTAGATTTGTTGCATCAAGCAGCTATTTTCCTGTTGCAGTGCCAAAGAAATAGCTTCAACATTTAGATAAATTAATCATGGACATCACATTTACACATAAACAAACATCCACAAACAGACACGTCAGTCAGAGATCCCAAGAATAATCAGACGGATGAGAAGGTAGTCAGTATGAGAGAAAGCGTTGATGCTTCAAAGCTGCATGGTCATGTGGTTAACAGGAACCAAGGAGCCCTAAGGGAACATTTTCATCTACTGAAGATTTTAAACACACATATGCAGTGAAACTGTAACAGTTACAGAAGGGAAAAGAAAAAAGGGAAAGCTAAGAAACCAAAAGATTTCTTTAAAGTCAAACCATATGAGATTATTTGCACAGCTAATAAATATTTGCTGTTGCAGATATTTGGGTTTAAGAGATTTGTGTGCACAATCCTTTGTGTCTTATGTTATTTCTATCCTATAGCACCATCTCCAAGTCTAATTGTGCTCTATTAGTGATGAACTTAGAGAGAGTGGAAGCCTGGTAAACCACACAAAATCTGGGAGCTCATGTTTCATTTTCTCTGGCAGAGTGCATCTGGACTCCCTCGTGTTCAAACAGATTTCTACTGAAGGATTTAACTAACACTGACGGGGTTTGCTACCATACGACAGCACAAGTGCATTCTATCCGTCTTCTTCCAAACTTTGTTGCATTTGTCTGCAGTTGTCAGGTTACAGCATGTTAGCATGTCTATTGTGAGCCAGGCAAACAAGGACCCTAATGACTCTCCAGTGGGAGGGGAGTGGGATTAATCTGCATGTGAACTTAGCTGCATAAACAGAGCATTTAATGCAGTTTAGTGCTTAGAATGCCACACTCTTCAGTTTTAAATTGAAAAAGCACTTTGGATGGGATGCAAAACATTGTCAACTACAAAACAAAAAGCTCTGCTGCAAATACTTCAATGTGATTACAACTAGGGCTGCTCCATTATGGAAACAATCACAATTATTTTAATAAATACTGCAATCACATTTAGTGAAAACAATTATCCATTGAGTTTGTAAACACCGTATTTGTTACACATAAGTGATTTATTCCTTGATACCTTCCTGTTAAACTTTCACTTAAAATATCTGACAAAGTATTCATTCAAATGTAGGCTACTGGATCATCTCAGACTGTCCTAAGAGCACTAAGAGCTGTGTTTTGACACCTGCAGCTGTCCTCTGAGAGACTATATGTCCAGGTCTTAAAACCACACAGATGATAAACAATAATTATTTTTACAAACTGGTCCAAATCTGCCTGTATTCACTTAAAAAGTGTACTAGATTAAATCACAACTCAGGCAGCTGTCAGGATGGGTACAAAACAAGCAAATGGGCACACTGTGGGTACAGTGTGGATGGAGGTGGACCACAAAACAATGTGCGCAGCCAAGAACATAGTTTTTCCAAATTGTGAACATGAAAATACACCATGATTTTCTAAAAAACTGATGCTAAAAACGTGGCCACACAGTTTGCTGATTGCTTAGTTTGCAAACATTCAGTATTCAGTGAGACTACAGCAGGAAATGATCCTATTCTCTCAATTTTGAGTCACAAACCATTGCAACCCAGTGAGGTAATATCTGTAGCAATCTGCAGCTTTTTTGTAAAGGTGACATTGTCCTAATTCCGAAACTGAGAATTTCATTTTTCACCAAAAAGTCAGACTTTCACTGACATTAACCAAATACTTCAAAGTTAGAATAAAAAGGTTGGATTTTAATGACATCTTTATGGCCCAGATCCATTTACTCCAAATGATTGCAGACAAAAAGTGGCACATCTCAATTTAAAAGAAAAAGAGAACAAAATTACTCAGAATAAGTTACTGATGTGAAATAATCTCCATTTGTCAAGTTTATTTTGACATAATAAACTTGTTTTTGCGTGTTTATTTATCTGTAGCAGCATATGTCATTGACCGCTGCACCAATTTTAATGAAACTTCTTTGAGCGTACATCCACAAATGATTATCAGGACATATAGATACTGGCCTAAAATTTTGTGTGTTAGTAGCTGAGACTGATCGCCAACAGATTGTGTACGAGCCTAATTTAAAATTTTGCCATTAACAATTTTGAGTCTGTCTGTTAGTAAATTATCCCATCAACCACTGAACAGACTGTAATCAAACTTTCAGGAAAAAAATGTTGGATGTACATGTCCAACTGATAAACTCTTGCAGTAAATCCAAATCAGAATGGATGCTGTAGCTAATTAACATTCTCAAATGCAAAAATGTATTTAACTTAGTCAGTTTTACAGATATTGGGCAAAGATTTTATGCAATTGTAACTAAGAGTCATTAAGAACTCATCTGAACTTTGAGCAAAACAACTCACAATATTACATGGCATTGCACATAAGAACATTTCCAAGGTTTGATCAAAATGATTACGACTTCATCATTTCTCACCATAAAATGACATTAGTCTATAACAATGGCATAAAAGATGGCAGGAAATATGTGGTCCTTCAAGTACTGTTAGGCCTTTAATTTTGCTTGAGCTCTGTAAACACAATTTAAATCCTGCTTATAAGTCATTTTATTTTCTTTTGCACTACATTGACAATTTTTTTAGAGTTTCTAATACACTTTTTTCTTCACAGCTCAGGGTTGTTTGTGGATATTTGGATTAAACACAGATTAAACTAGAAATCATGAAAGCAGGACACAAGGAGTGAGGTGTTTTTACCTTTCCTGTCTCTTTACATTGTAAAGAGCAGTCAATAGACAGAGCCCAGAGCAGTAAATAGACAGTGACCTGCTGTCATGTCAGCCATCTGCTCTGTAACCACTCTGTCTGTATCTAATTGAATAAAAGCTAATGGGTTTACAGACAACACTGTCTGTATAATTAGTACATTTTACTAATTAACATGACAACCATTTACGAGGCCAGACTCCATTTATCGCTTCTTATTGATCTCTTATGTGTTATTTATCCACAAATATGCTTAATTAAGTATTTGTTTTACCTTTTATAATTTTTGTCAGCAAAAACAATTGCTGTTATTGACCAAGTTGCTTTTTCTGCTGCCCTACAGGCTCTTTCAGTAAGAGACAGAAGAGCCAAATACAAAAAGAAGAGCAAAGAGTGGGAAGAAATCTGTAATGAGTCTCTGCAGCAACGAGCCCCATCCCAGCAGATGAACTAGAAGTTCCATAAGTATTTTGTTTGGAAGAAAAAGCAGGATCCCACCTCAGTGGGAGCTGAGCTTCACTGAGAGGAAGCAGGAAGTCGAAGGCGGAGTAAAGTTCACCGTCGCCCAGGTGGGACAGGATGGCAGTTCTGACAGTGAGGCGTCAGGGTTTTGGCCTGCTGAGGGTCCTCTTGGTGTTTCTGGGCGTTTCTGTGCTGTGCAGCGTTGCATTAGGAACAAGGAAAGGACACGCTTCTCTGGATCACAGGAGCCACAGACACAGACATCCAGGTAGGACATTAAACCCTGCAGGTGGACGTCATGTCTTCTCTGGGCTATACATTACCCCTCTCCTCAATTTGTACTCCCTGTGACTATGAAAGTCATTTTATGTATCAGAATATAATAACCTAATGACTATAAGAAAAAAGTCATACAGTACATCTACAACTGAATACCATTTTAAGGCAACCCAGTTCAAAATAGTTACCAAAGCTAATCCTCATTAACCTGCACAAAAAAGGTTATACCTTAGTTATTTTTTGAACTATTGAGCTTATATTTGGTGTGGTGCTATCTGAGTCATTCACAACACTTACTCCAAGTGTCAACAGTGGTGCACAATCAATATCAATATCACATGTGAGGAGAATGTTATTTTTAAGGTTCAACCAAAATGGCTACAACTTCAGCATGAGATAATCTTAGTTAAAACTCTGGCATAAACGATGACAGGTGATATGGCTTCCTTCAAAGAATGCCTTCATTTTTTAGTTGATCCTTTCATCCCAAACACTTTTTGAAGTACTTGCTATCTGTTGTTTTAAAATTTGTTTTGTTACGTGTGATATCTGACTTTTTTTCTGCTAACCACTCTTCTGTTCAAACATGGCTGCAATTAAAACCTCTTGGCCACAAAGCAGTTGCACCGCAACAAACAGGTTAAATGCCTTCCGAAGAGCTTCTAAAACACAATTTGCTGAAGTGTGAATTGTTCATACAATCCACCCACTTTGTCTCAGCTGGGAGTTAAATCCTGACCCAGTATTCAAAATCAGACCTCTGTGTTCATGAGGTTACTGCTTCACGCCCACTTTGAACTTTTATCTACTGAGGGAAAAAAATCTGCTGCGGTAATTCAGTTATTTTACAGAATGAACTCAATTAGGGTCTAATTTGTCTTCTGACAGCTTCTAATTTTATAATAATAATAATAATAATAATAATAATAATAATAATAATAATAATAAGAGGAAGACGAATGCAGTAAATCTGAATGAAGTGCTGTTTGTTTTCTTGTTTCCTTTCAGGTCATTTGTCACTGCATAGACACAGACAGAGGGCAGGGAAGGAAGGCCAGGTACTACACCGGTCCAAACGAGGATGGGTGTGGAATCAGTTCTTTGTTATTGAGGAATACACTGGACCTGACCCAGTTCTGGTGGGCAGGGTAAGTTTTTAGAGTTTTTTTGTGAAGTCTTTGTAGTTTTCTCTTCTCTTCAAAACCAATTAGAAGCTGAATAATCGCTGAATGGCCACAGTGCCCTCCAGTGACAGCCTATGTGCACGGTGACAGCTAACTCCCAACAAGATTTAAATGAGCTTTTCCCATTTATCAAGGAGCGAGAGTAAGATGGAATAAGACAGGGGTCATGCTGACATTCGCGTGGGGATGATTGGTGGTTTTCCTGCACAACAACACCATCACTCAAACTGAACAGAGGTTTTCATTGCAAAGAATAAATGATGACCACAATGCATCTTATTTCATAGGCAAAGGCTTGTAAAGAAGGAACAAGTACTTAATTGAATGTTGAACAATCTTCATTTTTTACTGATAATCTAAAAGCCCTGCTTATTAGCAGTTTCCTGTCTGACACACATCATTCCTCACATTTCACCGTTATATGTTTTAGCTTGAAGACTTGAAAATGAGGCCTTTCTTTAACACCTACATGCATGCCTACAGTTTGTCCTACCAGACTACCAGTGCACCTACCAATTTGAACGCTTAGATTTGAATCTTTGATGCTGGTTCAAACCTAAGCTGTGCTGTTTTGTTTCATTTGTGTCTCATCTCTTCAGCTCCACTCGGATGTAGACAAAGGTGATGGTAACATCAAGTACATCCTGTCCGGTGAAGGTGCAGGAACCATATTCGTTATTGACGACAAAACGGGCAACATCCATGCCACAAAGACCCTGGACCGCGAGGAGCAGGCCCAGTACACTTTAACAGCCCAGGCTGTGGCGAGGGACACACATGAGCCTCTGGAGCCTCCGTCAGAGTTCATAGTGAAAGTTCAAGACATCAACGATAATCCGCCAGAGTTTCTGCATAGTCCATACCACGCCAGGGTGCCTGAGATGTCAAATGTTGGTGAGTAATAAAAGGAGAGGTCTGTGAAGAGAGAGTCTGGTTTGGTGATAAAGAACCAGCTAACTTTAGGTTTGAGATTCATTAAAAGCTGAAGATGTTTAATTCTGAACTTAAGAGAAGACTTTTACATTGTTGTGTGAGACAGCTTCTTTTGCCTCCTTACTGACAAAATGTCATATATTGTGTCTAACTGGCAGGTTTCAATTCTTCCATCAACAAAACAGCAATCACAATAATCTGGTAGAGTAAAAAATGTTGGTAGCAATACATAATATAGCCTAGTATTATGTACTTCCCTGCTGCTTACCCGATAAGCGCCACAGTAAATACCTGGTCTACACTATGTAAGTACCAGGTACGTATTCAGTGTGTGTGTACTGGGCTGTATTATGTATTGATACCAAAATGTTTTAATTTCTCGTTTTAAATGTCCTGTTTTAGTGAAGAATAGTTAATTCAGTAAAAATGAGGTCATAGAATTCACGTTGTTTGGCTGAAAAATATTTTCACTTTCACAGTGAGTGACATTTTTTAACAAGGACACTGCAGTGTTGTGTGCTGAACAGCTTTTTTCATACATTATTAATAATCACTGAAATGTGCACACAGTAAGTGACACATCAGATCAGAAGGCACTATCAGCTGACACATTCAGTTTAAGAAAAGCCGCTTCATTGGTGTATTGTTTAGATTTTATACGTTCATGGGAAATAAGTTTCCAAAAGGAAACAAGACAACAGTCAACAAATCAAAGGAACTATTTCATGCTGAATTGCATCTGCAAGCTCTTCCATCGAATCTTTAGTTTCTTAGACTGATTAAACTGTTCACCAGCAGATAGATGTTCCAGCAGCATATTTGCGTTGGTCAGCCACAGATGTGTACTCTCTCCCACCAAACACCAGGCATACACGGATGCCTTTATTTGATTCATGGCTACATCAGGCTGGACAGTCACAGAAAAAGTCATGGAAGATTTACATTTATTTCGCAGAAGAAATAATTACACCACCATGACCTTTAAATATGCACTATATTCAGGAGTGTATTTATAATATTTACTAAACAAGCAGGTCATGGAATGGTTCATGGATGATTAATTCCAAATAAACTTGAGGCAATTAATGATAAAAATGATGAAATGGAACTTTACCCATTCCAATAGAGGTAAACCACACTGATGTTGGAGCTTCTTAAAACTGTAAAAACCAAAGAAATTCCTTCCATCAATAAACTGGATCCACAAACAAAGAGCTTGTTAAAATGTTTTTAAATGAATTCTTGTTGTTGGTAAATTAGAAGTTGAATCTGCCAACAAATACCTGGAATTTCATGAATGAACATCTATCCATCTTCTACCTGCTTTTTTTTCTGGGTCAAGGGGCAGTTGGTGTCCGTCCCCAGCGGTCACAGTGTGAGAGACGGGGGACACCCTGGACAGGTCTCCAGTCCATCACAGAGACACATAGAGACAAACAACCATTCACTCTCGCTCACACAATTTAGAGTAACCAATTAACCTAACATGCATGTTTTTGGTCTGTGAGAGGAAACCAGAGCACCTGGAGTAAACCCACACATGCACAGGGTGATCATATAAACTCTTTCCAGAGAGGCCATGAGGGAGGTTAGAGCTGTCACCTCACAGCTCTAACCTCTGCACCGCTGACTGAAACGGACCAACCTAAAAATGTGACATTTATTGCCTGCAGTAATAATAGTTCATTATAGTATATTATGCTCTTCCCTTTTGTCAGAAGCAACAACCAAATTTCAGGTCTAAATTATTGTGACAACATTTTTCATAAAGAATTAGACGTGAAAACTTGCAAAAAAAAATCATTGAAACTGAACTGATAAAAAAAAATTGCTGTGATTTTTAGTGTTTTATGAGTTGTGTCATATTAGTAAAGAGGCATTTTAGCAATTATCCAAAGTTATTAGAATGTCTTTCACACTTTAGCAGTTTTAATTGATTCAGGGTAATTTGCAAAGCATGTTCAATTAGCAGAGCTGTGCTGGATGTAGATGCTGTTGGATGAAAACACTCCACGCTTATCTTTAAAATGTCCAGGTTTTTTTAGCACTAAGATGAATCTCTGTTAGAGCTTAAAGTCTTCACATTTTGCTGATTTTCCAAAGAGTTCTGAAAGATTTTCATGAAGCCCATAAACTGCTGAATTCTGTCAGCACATGATGTTTTATTGAAACCATTAAAACCACTGATATTGGAGAGTGGATATTTCCACCAGACAATGATGAAATGTGGAGAAATTCTGTTGAAGAGCAGCCTGTAGAATCAGGATGGCTGCAGTGTATTAGAGAAGGTGTGTGTGTGTGTGTGTGTGTGTGTGTGTGTGTGTGTGTGTAGGTGTGTGTGTGTGTGTGTGTGTCCAGATGGAGAAGGCAGGTAGCCAGTCAGAGGCTTGATAACAAGCTTGTTTGTCAAACTGCTCTTGAACCGGATCACTGAGGTAGTCTCCTCCTGGCTCACCTGTCTGCTCTGTCCTGCAGGTACGTCAGTGGTGCAGGTGACAGCTACAGATGCTGATGACCCCACCTATGGCAACAGCGCCAGGCTGGTGTACAGCATTCTGCAAGGGCAGCCATACTTTTCTGTGGAGCCTCAGACAGGTAAGACTGAAAACTGAACTTTGTCCTGACCCTGCACTCCATCAGTAAACAGCCCTGTTCCATTTATTATGCAGATACAAATGACAAACACTCAGAAAGCTGCTGCCTGGACTTCCAACATAACTTCTGTAATAATCCTACTGCTGACATTTTGATATATAAGAGAATCGAGATGAGCAGAGATCTAAAATGTAAGGGAAGTTTATGGAATCTTGGCTGTAACTATAAGACCTATAGCAGTGGGAGACACACTGGGTGAAAGAAGACAACGATGCCCAATTCCAGAAAATAGGAACATGTGTAAATAAAAACAAAATACAATGATCTTCAAATCTCATAAACCCATATTTCATTCACAATGGAACATAGGAAACATATCACATAAGAAATTGTAGCATTTTTAGAAAAAAAATAGTTAAAAAATAATAATTCGATGGCAGCAACACATCTTTTAAAATTGTTTCAGGGCCATGTTGACCACTGTGAAGCATCACTGCTTTAAACATCTAGGACTGAGCTGCTGGAGGTGTTGGATGAAATGTTGTCTCATTCTTGTCTGATGGAGGATTCTAGCTGTTCAACAGTCCTGGGTCTTCTTCGCTTGATTTTTTGTTTCATGATGCACCAAATGTTTCCAAATGGTGAGAGGTCTGGACTGCAGGCCAGCCAGTTCAGAAGCTCTTCTACTGGGAAACAATGCTGTTGTAATGGGTGCAGTGCACAGTTTAGCATTGTCTTGATAAAATGTTTTGACAGTGATTTGTTGAAGTGTTTAAAAACAGGTGAGTAGAATCACACCTGTTTTTAAATGCAGCGGCCCCTGAGGACTTTCCACTAGTAATAGACACAGTGTTTCACAGACTAGTGAACCTCTTCCCATGTTTACTTCTTGGAAAATGCCTTTTATACCCAGTCCTCTTACTGATCTGTTGCCAGCTAACCTAATTAGTTACAAAACGCTCCTCCAACTGGTTCTTATTCATATCACTACTTTAGCAACCGTTTGTTGCCCGTCTCTTCTTTATAAGATGAGCTGCTGCCACAGAAATCAGAATGACCGTTTTTTCCTATAAATGATACAATTTCTTAGTTTTACCATTTCATAGGTTTACAGTGATCCACTGTGAATAAAATATTGATTTAGAAATTTAGAAAATCATTGCATTCTGCTTTTATTTACATTTTACACAACAAACCCAACTTTTTCAAAATTGGGGTTCTGTCATTTGTTTATGCACCAAAAAAGTTGCGAGAGTAAAACTAATTTGTGTGCAAAGGTTTTAAAATTTTAAAATATTTCAGAAGTTATGTATGACATCCACTGCCTGTTGAACATTTCATGGGAAAATCTCCAAAAAAACATAAAACCGGAACTGCATCTGTGTAAAAACCATAAGAGATATCAAACTGTTAGCTCAGTCATGTAAGGTCCAACTGTCTGTGACTTGTTTAAACTTTAAATGATGTTTCTACTGTGAAGTCTTTCTGAGCTTTAGAGCTCTAAAGAGGGATGGGTTTTGCTTGTGTTTCACTTTATTTTTTGTGCAACTTTTTGCAGATTTTCCCCATGTTACTATTAAAAATCGTAGCACACTACTCCCAATTAAATCTTTATATAATATTTGTTTTTAGCAGAATGGTACAAAAGAGGCTTCAATGCTTATACACTGGCACCATTAATGACTCCACCCATCTCAACGTTTGTGGCAACGTTTGTGGCAACGTTGGACACGTTGCCACAAAGAGAAGCAGAGCCAGATTCACTCAGACACCTACAGGCAAATTTGGGTCACAAAATCTACTAATGTATGTTTGAACCGTACCAAGAAGTAGAAACTCCACACACATACCCCAGATATAAAAACTAGTATAATGAGTATTCTAATTCTGGATACCCCATCACCTCCACAAAATTATTTTGTGATGCAACATTTTTACTTTCTACAGCTTCTATAGAAGCTGCAAGTGCATATGGGACTTTGTGTGTATATGTTTGTCTGTCTGTTAGCAAAATATCTGGTGAACTACTGGAGGGATCTTAAAGAAACTCTCAGGAAGTAATCACTGGATGAACATCTACACCTGATTAACTGTTAGTGTCAACCTAAATTATAGATGGCTGCCACAGCTAGTCAACATTAGCCAACATACAAATGTCCCCAGCTCTTTCACTTTTACAGATATTGACCTTAAACTTGGCATGGTAGGAGCTGTGTGTAATTCACAGCACATACTCTGAGTGCTACATGTTGAGGGAGATCTTTGCTTAAAACGTCATCATTCGTTTTTTGAGTCAGCATTGCCTGTAGCAAAGTATCTCATGCACCATTAGGTGGTTCTTCATGAAAGTCTCAGAAAGTAATTATTGGATGCGCTTAAACTTTAACCTTGGAAAACATCAAAATGCCTATAACTTAGTATACTGTATATAAATTTTGATGTGGTAGTAGCTAGGTCATCTTTAGCATGTACAAGTGGTAACACAATTTGGAAGATCTTGCAATATTCATGAGATTGAGCATAATATCCTTTATAAGGTTTGACCAAAACAGCTCTAACTCTGTCCTTCCTCATCATGAGATGATTTTAGTTTAAGACTGGCATGAAAGGCGGGGGTAAACTGGTGAAGTGAAGAAGGCTCTGCTGTAAAAAGAAGTCCCAGAGGACATTCAGCCTGGTCCCTGCAGAGCACAGGCCTAACAGTTGGGTTTGAATTAAAAGCAGATATTGGATGAAAGCAGGGAGGTTAGGGCAGAAACAGAGCTCTGTTCGGTCACTGAGAGTTGGAAAGAACTGCGAGCAAGAGGTTAGGGAAGGAAACAGGAGGAAAATTGGTTTAGAGAGAGTGAGTTCATGGAAACTGAGTGGTTAGGGCAGAGGGAGTCAGAGAGATTTGTGCAGAGTAAATCTGGCTAATCAAACCAGTGTTGGGTATTTGACTGGCTCAGATCCAGAGCTCACATTTCTAATTGGTTTGGAGATTATCAGCTTTTCATGCTGTCACACACTTCGCATAATATGACACCAGAGAGCCTGAGTGACAGTGCAGCTGACATGTAGAGAAACGTGGCGGGATGGACGGAGTGGTGAGCCATAACTGTTGTCTTGTACTGAATCTCAACGTGTTGAATCAAATTAATATTGAACTGCATCACATTGTAAATAACAGCTAAACAATATTGTAAATAAGGACTAAATTGTATTGTGACTAAAGACTGTAATATGATGAGGGTCTGATTTGTATCAGTTTTTGCTGTCCATGTATCTTTAATGAATGCAATCATTAGCACTGTTTCGAGACATATATCATATCAGTCACAGAACACTAATGGCAGCAGTTTAGAAACTGGTCAGGCACTAGGATCATTCTGAAGCCTCTGCTATTCAATTCAATTCAATTCAATTCAATTCAGTTAAATTATATAGTGCCAAGTCACAACAAAAGTTGTCACAGGTCTCTGTACAAAAACATTCACATACATTACAAAAAGCCAATTAGTGAAAGTTATCTATCTAAGGAAGCCAGCAGATTGAATCTTCATTTCCTCACAGTCTCCCATCCTGAGCGACAGTGGAAAGGAAAAACTCCTTTTTAACAGGAGGAAACTTCCAGCAGAACGAGCGACCATCTGCTTCGACTGGCAGGGGTTAGAGAGGACAGGATAGAGACTCAGACAAACACACAATGACTGGTCCAGGTGGAGTTTTTTACTGAAAGAAAGACAAAGAAAATCATGTTACTGATAGAAATAATGACAGTAGAACAAGTAAGACAGCAGCAGAGAGAGGAAATGTGTTTAATTTGTCCTCCAGCAGTCTAAGCCTATAGCAGACAAAGAAAACCTACATGTGCACAGGAAGAACATGGAAACTCCAACCAAAAAAGCAAACTAACGACCCTCTTGTAATGAGGCGACAGCTCTAACCACTGCATCACTGTGTCACCCTAGTTTCATATTTTTGTAAGACTATTTTGATGTAAGACATCTAAAATCTGATTTACTTTTTTCAAGACAATATTAAAAAAGGTTGGCCCAAAATCAGGTTCCTAATTGTTGCTCTTTATTAAAATGAGTTGGACCCCCTAAGTTCAAAGGTCACACAGCTTTAATGAGAAGTTAGAAGGTCATATATAGCTGAAGAACCATTCTTAAGTCTGAAGAAACCCAGGAGAAATCAGGCAGGAGAGAGGCCATTTGGTTGAGTGGATAGTAGGACCTTTTTCCATAAAAATGTTGTTAAAATATCGTCTTGTCTCGTGAGATCAGTGTATTTTTACATTGACATATTCTAAAGGCATATTTTGGATTAATGTCAATTTTTATGAGCAAAATAACTAATAAAATCTAATGAATCAGCAGATCTTTTAATCCAGTTAGATCATGACGCTCTGCTGGTAGTTTAATTGTTTATATTTTTGACATATAAGATGGCAAGTTGCCATGAATAAAAGGTTATTTTACAAACTCTGCTCCATCAGAAGACAACAAAGCTCTGCTGAACAAAACAGTTATTAAACTATTTCTTGTTTTCCACTTAGTGCTTACAGGCAGTCGTGTATGATGATTACAGTCCATGATAGTCAAGAGTTGGCTGATTTATCAGTTGGACTCTATAATAAATCACGTACCACATGTACTGGTTCCTTTTCCTTTTTCTTTTTTTACATGCTATCTGCTGGCCAGGTTATCTAAGATCGTAATGGGCCCAACCATTTTTATGCAGATGGCATTCAGCCATTTAAGCCAATAAAGCCAAGATTCCAGCAGTCTTCCAAATCTTAACCCTTGTCTTTGGATGATAAATCTTGGATTTTTTTCCAGTTTTGTTTAATTAAAATGATTGAGGTCATTCTCATTGGTGACCCAATTTCAACTCAGGGATCAGTTCTGTTGCTTCCCGTTTTTGGTCTTATAATAACATCAGTCACTCTGACCTTTCAGAACCTTCGAATATTCTAATGTCATCCAAAGCCAGACATATTTAATTTGATTTGACATGTCTGTCGTTTCAGGTATAATCCGTACTGCCTTGCCAAACATGGATCGTGAGGCGCGACAGGAGTATGAAGTCGTCATTCAGGCCAAGGACATGGGTGGTCACATGGGGGGGCTGTCGGGGACCACAGAGGTTAAAATCACGCTCACAGACGTCAACGACAACCCTCCAAAATTTCCACAGAGTAAGTAAAGATTAGATTTATTTATCTGAATCTATTATCACCTGCTAGGAAAAACAGGTCGATAATGTTTTTACCCATGTGTGTGTCTGTGTGTGTGTGTGTGTGTGTGTATACATATCGAGCTAACATTTTGTGTGGTTGTAGCTGAGCATTATTCTCAACACATACTCAGATTACTTACATTGTGTGAGTTATTGCTTACAATTTTGACAATAACTTTTTCCTAGCTGAATATGTGAACCAATGGAAATATCTTATTGAAACTCTCACAAATTAATCACATCTGCAACTGATTAATGTTCTCAGTCACCCCAACTCAAGATGGCCACAACTTCTAATTGACATTAGCCAGAGTTGAGGTAGAACCTGGTGTGGTAGTAGCTAAGAGTCCTGCCCAACACATACTCCAAGCACTACAACATTTTTGCCTAGAACTTTGTCACTAATTGTTGGCAAAATATCTCTTTCACCTTTAGATGGATTGTAGTGAATCTCTCAGAAAGTAATTACAGCCTATACATCTACAAATCAGTAACATTTAGAGTCAAAGCAAATCAAGATGGCCACCATGGCTAATTGACATTACACACAGAAACGACTCATTTCTACATATATTGAGTTAAACATTGTTTGGCAGCAGCTGACAGTAATTCCTCTGATACCCTCTGAGTGCTAACACATCTCATGAGGTCTGACGATATCACATGAGAAAACACTCAAGGTCGTTTACAACAGCTACAACTCCATCATTCCTTCAGTTTGAAAGGTGGTGGAAGATATGCACTCCTTCAAGGCATCTAGGCCTGTAATTATCTGCTGTATTTACTGTTGTGTTTAGACGGGCCTTTTAAATAAATTGGCTTGACTTGTATTTATGGAAAAGACACAAAAACAAACTAAAATGTATTTTGAAATACTCAAGTTCCAAATATTTTGGCCCTCTGTATTCCTATACCAGTCCCTTGCTTTTCTTTTTGTCCGTTACAGTTACTTTTTTCCATTTGTACCAGTCGTTCCCATATAAAGTGCCCTGCATGATTTTTTCTTTCCCCTTCCCTCCGGTAGCTCTAAACCCAGGGACTTCTGGCAGAAATTCAGCAGAGTAGCTACAGAAATGGATGGAGGGAGCATAAAGGGAAGAAAGGAAGAGATGAGGGATCAGGATTTGGCCTGTGGAGCAGCTGAATGGGCCAGAAAAGAGGGAGAGGGAGAGAGATGAGCAGAAACAGAGAGACGAAGAGATGCAGAGAAAGAGGCTGTCAGAGCCATCACTCCCGGTCCTGTATGTTCCAACAGGCTGACAGGATTTCAGAGTCCTGCGAAAACTAAAGCTGCCAAGGCTAAAACCTGATTCTGGGGGCCACAACTGGACTACACTTGTGTTTTCAGAAGGCAACGTCCTGAAGTTTCCATACTGACACATTTTAATGTCATACTTTCAAATGCAGTGATTAAAAGTGCAAACTTAATCTGCATGAGCCAAGATCTTTGAGTTGGATAACCACAGATTAATGGCCTAACATTCCTTGAGGGAAATCCCATCGCCCGCCACCTTTCACCACAGTTTTAAACTAAAATCATCTTGTGCTGAGAAGGGACAGACTCAGAGACAGTTTGGTGAAACCTTGTAAAAGATATTATGTGCTGTCATGCATGCTACCAAGATGTGTTAGTGCTCAGAGAATGTGTAGAGGATGATTCTCAGCTACTACTACATCAAACTTTAGCACAATGTCTGTGAAATTGACAGTAGTATAGTCATGTTGGTGTCGACTAATGTGGATTAACTGTGGCAGCCATCTTGTATTGGGGTGACTCCAGACATTGTAGATGTACATACAATGATTACTTTCTAAGACTTTAATTAATTATGAATTATTAATTGAATTATTTTGCTAATGTGACAGAAAAACACACACACAGGGACATGGGCAAAAATATTATTGCAACTTTGCCTCCTGTAGCAGGCGATACAAACAAGACAAAAGTGACAGGAAATATACATATTCTAAACAAAACATCATAGGTGGCACAAGGCATCCATGTTTTTACAAAGTGTCTTCCTGCATTGCATCATGCATCACTGACAGTTTACATCTGTGATGCAGGAAAACACACAAAATAACCATTTGTTGTGGAAGTGGGTTCCCGTGTTAAAAAATAACTAGAAACAGCCCTACCACCTGCAGAAAAGTCTCCCAGATGGTGGAAATGAGGACAGTGATAACTTATTTAGTCATTGGGCGGTGGGGCTGCATAGACAGGGGGAAAAAAACTGAAAATTAGATAAGGAAGTCAGAAAGATAAACAGGAAAATTCAAGGAAAAGACAAAACTAGAACTAACAGCTTCCACCAACATATCAACGAGAAGTTTACCTGCATATCTGCCTCAGCCCCTGAGTTATGGAGCTGAATTATGGCCCAGGTGTTATTCAGATACCCCACTCTGAACGGCTCTTTATTCACAGGACTGACGAGCGAAGGAAATCTCCTGCCTCCAGCTTCGGTTGTCACCAGGGGCAGGGCGTAATAAAGTAGAAACAAACCCAGAAGAAAAATGAAACACATAAAAACAGCCAGAAAACTAATAAATACACAGCAAAGCTCAACTCGCTCATGGGTTCCTAGTTTCTATTCAAGCTTGAATTCTTTTCTTTCAGTCTGAGGCTTCATCTTCCTGCTTCTCACAGACATGTTGTCCCTGTAATTCTCTCACTTTCACCTCATTATCAACCAGCTCTCATTTGCACCCCAAAACTCCATCACAGTGCAGGCAGGAGGCCTTAGAAGCAGAAAGAAAAAGAAGGAAAAGAACTGTGACTTCATCAGGCCGACATGACAGAGATGGTTCTGTTAAAAAATCTCAGAGTTTTAAAGCCAGTTCTCCCTCATCATTATATAAATACAAACAGCGAAGAATAAAGCAGATCGTAAAGTGTATTTAAAGTTTGATTGATGTCTACAGGCTTCTGTTTGAACATTTCATTTACTTTCAGCGGCTTCTGGAATTGCTTTACAGAACTGTCTGTTCTCATAAAGTTAATTAAAAATCCCTTTACACAAAAACTCAGTCTTTAAAATGAAACTGTTGGAGTCTCCATTTAAAGATTTGCTCCCAGGTTTAGGTAGAAGGTATGATTAAATGAGGGGAAGTCATTTAAAGGATAAAGGAACATATATATAAGTAAAAACATTTACAATATAAACAGTACATAGTATGACAAAACAAAAACCTCTCTACACCTCAAACATCAGATCACATAACAATGCTTTGTCATGACCATGCAAGCAAAACATTACTAAAAGTACACCATGATGAGGAAGTTGTAAGTATAATTACTAGCAATCCTTGAAGAAATGCATATCCCCAGCGCCTTTGATGGCAGGGTTTTAAACGAGGAGAAAGGACAGAGCTGCAGCTAGTTTGACCAAACCTTGAAAATAACAGTATGGTGAGATGTCACGCTCAGAGTATATGTTGTGAATGACCCTCAGCTACTACCACATCAAATTTTACCTCATTCTTTAGAGAATTGACTGAATTATAGGTATGTTTGGTTTGGCTAATGTTAATTAGCTGTGGCAGCCATCTTGCATTGAGTTGACTCCAAAATCTGACCAGTTGTAGATGCACAGCCAGTGTTTACTTTCTGAGTGTTTTATTAAAATGCCTGCAGTGATTTATAAGATATTTTTCTAACAGACAGATCTGTTAGCACTCAGATGATGTGATAGGACTGAGTGTGGTGGCAGAAACATGCTTGTGTTCAGTGGTTTAGTGGTTCCAGGCTTAGAGGGAGCCTAAAGATGTTTATCTGCTTGAAATAAGTCATCCATAACACAAACATGGAAAATATTTCAATTTCAAATCAGATAAATAGGCCAAGAGTTTATATTTTGGTCATTCAAAGTTTTGGCTGAAAACATAATTGTCAAAAGAATCTAAAGTGAGTAAAAAGGTTTTGAAACCAGAACCACTCGGAGAGCGCTAACCTCCTCCAAGGCCATAACTTTATTAAAACCACCAAAATTTAATCAATGGTTTCTTGTGTCAACCCCAGTATTATCTTAAAATATCATCAAAATCTATTCATTAGGTTTAAGTGCAAATAAACAAGCCAAAAAAACCAACACTACCGACAACATAACCTCCATGATGGAGGTAATAGAGCCTTATACTTTAGTCAGAAGAGTGCTTTGAGTTTCTGTACAGCCTGCTTATTATGCAGCTTCTGTTTAAAGGAATAGGGATCTTTGGTGTGATATTTTGTCTAATAGTTATTAGTTGTTTGATCGTTATCAGTCATAGAGCACAGAGTCCAGGCTAGGCCCATTTCTTAGTGCTTGTCATTCTTAAAAACAAATTGCCGTGTGAAAGAACACTACATTAGCTAATATTAGACCTTTGTACGTTTACATGACACCCTTTGTTTAGTTTGTTGATGTTTTCTCAACCAAACACATCCGTTTTTCTGCGTCAGTGTGTGTTTGCTGAGCAGCGTCGTTGGTGCTGAATGTCTCAGTCCACCTGATCGGCGCGTGTACTCAATCCTATGGTTTACTCAACTCCTGCTGGACTGACATGTTAGCCTCAGCAACATCAGCATAAACCGTCTACGCTCGGCACACAAAATGTACATTTGCATAGAAAGACAAATGTTCGGCTGAGACAACTGCAACAAATTAAACAAATGGTGTCGTGCTAAAGTGGACAAGTTTAATATTAGCTAATGTAATGTTCTTCCACAGTGGTATGTTGTTTTTCAGAAAGAGTTGGGGTTTTTTAAGCCTAAAAAGGATTTTACCAAAAAAGCTTTGTTCAGCTAGCCATTAGCGTAGCCTGCAGGAACACCTCTGCTCTTTTCTCCATGCCCCATGCTCTGACTGATGTGATGGCTGATAAGGTATTATTTATTGATAACTATTTGACAGAACATCACTTCAGAAATCACCAGACTATCCCTTTGATCCTTTCAAACTTGTCAGCGAACATGCAGATTTCCTTGTCAGGACAGAATAACATGACTCCTCTGAGTGCTTTTTAGCCTCTTTGTCATAAACTTCAGGGATGAAAATCTTTTCTTTCGGGAAATGTAAATTACATATTGAGGCACGGATTAAACTGCCTAACCTATTGTTTATTGATGATATGATCGAGTTGGAATGTAGCATGTTTAAATAAAAAATGTTGGATGTTGTAAATGTTTTATTCTGAATAATGTGATGGAACTACGTCAATCTTTAATGCATAAAATGTTATCATCAGAAGCCTCAGAACATAAAGATTTTATGGAGAATGCAAGGATGGTGTTTATGTGCTCTCCAACTGTAAATTGTTTATTTTGGTTTCCTTCTCTGCTGTCTGACTCCTATGGCTACAACTCAGCTCATTTTAAATACACAGAGCTAAAATGTGGTGTGGTAGGGTCATCCCCAACATACTATGCTAACACATCTTGCAGGATCTTACAACATCACATGAGACTGCACACAATATTTACAAAGTTCGACCAAAACGACTACAACTTCATCCCTTCTCATCAAAGGATGATCCTTTTTTATAACATTGGCATGAAAAGTAACGGGCGGCCGGCGTTCCTTCAATTTATTTATTTATTTATTCAGACATACCATATAGAGAAGATGGCTTCCTACGTGTCCCAGAACAGATTTGCTCTACAAAAAGGATATTTCAAGATGAAATCCTAATTGCATGATTTACTTTATTGAATTAAGACTGAATCTAGTATCAGAGTAGGCAGGCCACATTGTTGATTAATAATAATGTAGGCAGGCCACATTATTTTGTATGACCTTCAGTTTGACCTTGCTGTCTTTACAGGTTTTAACGTCCACATTTTATTTTTGTTCTCAGATCAGAATAAAAATAAACTATCTATACAGTAGTAAAGAAAACCACTACAATTTTCTGGTTGTCTGAATTTCACTTATTGGCTGTTTGAAATGCTGATTTATCAATGAAGCATTTTTTTCCCCATTGCACACTTCCTGTATGAGCTGTGCTTGCTTTCTGCCTGCAGCCAGGTACATGGAGCCACCCGTGAGTTCTGTCATACAATATTTAATTCAACTGCCAGGAGCCACTGAACTTAAGCTACTTAGGAAAAGCAAAAATATGACAGGGCAGTAGCAAAAGAAAGGGGCACAGTGAGGGGCAGCCATGAAATGAGCTTTCCCCCAGAACAGGACGTAAAAGAAAAGAGGCAGGCGAGAGAGAAACAAGGCTATAACAGAGGGGGGATACATGTGAGAATGGAGAGAGGAGAAGCAAATGAGAGGAAGAAGGAGAGATGTTAAAAAAAGAAAGTGAAACAAAGATGAATGAAGGATAGATGGATGGAGGAATTTCAGTTCACTGGATTGCTCTCCTTATCCCCCTGCATTTGTTTAGATGCCACATGACCAAATGAATTTCATGATTCAACGGATTGCTCCACCTGAATGAGCAGGATAAGCATGCTAATGATGTACAGCTCATACTCGGTGCTCAGTGCAGGATGCAAAGATGAGAGGACACAGAACAACAACGGGAAAAGGGAAGATGCACCGAGCTAAAAGGAATGAAATGATTTTACGACAGGAAGAGCAGAGGCAGGAGAAATGTGGAGAAATGAATTGGGTAACACTGTGGTCAGAGCAGGACAGAGGACACGAGAGATGGGAGACGAGGCAGGATGAAAGAAGACAAAGTAAAAAGACGTATTGGTGACATTCTGAAAGCCAGGTGTCTGAACCTTCACCCGCACACTCGTTTATACACACCTGACACTACAGAAGCTAAAATAAGTGTGAAACAAATAAAAGGAACAGAGTGCTAGCTAAAAGAGAAAGGTAGTAAAATTATGTCTAAAACAAAAGGCTAGCTAAAAGCAAAAAAACATAACACGAGCTAAGTAGCACAATGCTTTTGTAAAGCTAAAAGTAGAAAATGCTAGGTAAAAGTAAAAAGTACAAGATTAGCCAAAAGCAGCAAAATGCTGAATCAGCATTTACACAGTCATTTGAAATGGGTAACACTGTAGTTAAGGTGGAGTCTAGTTGAAGACCTGCATTCATAAGGTAGTCTCCCAAATGTGTTGCAACTTTTGCAGAGTTGTCAACTTCCTCGCTCGATTCGCTGAGGCGTCCGTTGTGTTTCCAACTAGTCTCAAGAGTTCCAGAACTGCACAGGAGCTGTCCTCTGACAGGAAACATCCAAGGCCAATGTCCACGTCTAAAGAACACCCAGTGATAACTAATAATTATTGAAAAACTGATCCAAATCTGCCTTTCTTCATTTCAAAAGTGTACTCCTGTAGATTAAATCATAAATGTAGGGGCGGCTCCCAAGGTGGGTACAAAACATGGGCAGTGAATTAACATCCACAGACAAGAATGCAGTTTTTCAAGCCGTTCACACAAAATTAGGCCGGGACATTCAAAAGCTGGTTGATCAAGACGTGGCCACACACTGGTCATTTGGTCACAAACACTCAGAATTCAGTGAGATAGCAACAGAAAATTCACATATTTTCCCGCAGTTTTGAGTCACCGACTAGTTTCCAACAGTTGCAGCTCAGTGAGATAATGCCTCAAGAGCAGGAGAGAGGACATGAGGGAGGAGGAAGGATGAAACAAAAGAAAGTAAGAAGACATATGGTCCTTTCTGAAAACCAGGTGTCTGCACCTTCACCCACTCACACTTGTACACACACACCTGACGCTACAAGCCACATTAATATCCTTTGGGCCATATGAGGCAGATGGTACAGTGCGTGTTAATCCCTCGCCTCCCTCCTGGACTGACCCTGCCACAAACTGTAAACAGATTGGCAGCCAGGAATTCTCCAAAGACGGTAAAGGGTGAATGCTAAAGCAAACTGTAACCAGAAGTTGACACAACCATCTCTGAGCAGCCAAGTCAGTAAAAGCTCTGCCTGTTTTTCCTCTCCCAGGTGTGTATTCCATGTCTGTGTCGGAAGATAAAGTACCAGGAGAGGAGGTTGGACGTCTGAAGGCTAAAGACCCAGATCTAGAAGACAACGGACTTGTAAACTATCGTTTAATAGATGGAGACGGAATGAACATGTTTGAACTGACAACAAACTCCGAGACCAGAGAGGCTGTCATTAAACTGAAGAAGGTAAGAAACGCTGGATAAAGGCTAAACGACCTTGTTTCTGACACAAAGTGGAGGGCAGAGGACAGTGTCCCACTTACCTTAGCTGAAAGTATTTAGATTATTTAAGTTATTTCAGAATACATGTAAGAAAAATGTCAACTTCTGTTGGATTAGCTAATCATCACTAAACATCCAAACCAACTGAACAAAAACAAGAAATAATCTTTTTTAATTCTAATCCTTATAATTTCTTGTGAAATTGACCATTTTCCTTTGCCAGCTGCCGCAGTTATGGGAAATTGTTTAATATAATGTTTAGTGTCAATGTGAAGCTTGGGGATTTCCCATTTAAATATAGGGCTGGAATTCCCAAAGACATCATGCTAGACCAGGGGTGGTTAGTCCTGGTCCTCAGGGCCACCATCCTGCATGTTTTCCTTGTTCCTCTGCTCCAACACACCTGATCTGAATCAATGGGTGCTTAACAGGCTTCTGCAGAACATGAAGAGGTGATTTAACCTCTGAATCAGGTGTGTTGGAGCAGAGAAACAAGGAAAACATGCAGGATAGTGGCCCTCAAGAACCAGGGTTGCCTACCCCTGTGCTAGACCTATACAAACTGAGTTTTCAAACCGTCATTCTTTTAAACAAAGCCAGCTTGCTGACAGGCCAGGTGATAAAGCTCCAAATTTCAACAAGCTTTTCAAACTTTTGAGATGAAGAATTTGAAAATAATAACTCAATATTGAAAAATTCCTCATTGTGACTCATTTTGCCAGCACGGGTCACAGTAATTGGTTCCCTAAATCCGCAAAATGATCAACACAAATTGCTATGAGCAAGAAAGCATGAAGCAGCAAGAAAAGACTGGTCTGAGCTACGGTTTGAAAACAAACCTTTGTTCTTGTCCTCCTGCCAGGAGCTGTAGCCATTGGTCCATTTACAGCTCTGACTGCTGGTCCTTCTACATAATTTCAAAGACGTCGTGATAATGGGCTGCATAAAAGATGAAGAAAGCCTCTGGCTGTGTTGTGCATGAACTCATTCAAAAGAGCTCATTCATGAGTGGCGTTCAAATTTTCAGAAACTTTAACTTAACCAGTCTGTTTTCAATTTAATGAACTTTAAAGGTACTCATAAAGACCAGTCAACAAAAAAAGTAAGACACATATCTTTTCCTATCAATGGTTAATGTGTCCTTAAATTAAAAATGTGTGAAGAGGTGTCTATTACCAAATGCTTCTGTTTACCTACAAAAACAGTCAAAGTGCCTGAAATTAGATCAATAATAGTCACGTCCATGGAAGAGCTGGTTAGGGGTGAAATGAGTGAAATGTCATGAGATTTCACATCGAGCCGTAAACTGTCTTGTTAGGTTTTTAATCTTGGCCCCTTGTAAAAATGAGTTTGACCCCTCTGAGTTCAAAGGTTGCTCAGCCTTCATGAGAAGTTGAAGTTTTAAGGTCTGAGGACACTCAGGAGAGACACTGAATCAGCTGAATTTGTGGAAAAAGCTATTCTTTTTTTTGTTATAAAATATTGTTAAAATCTCACAGCCTGAATGATTGTCCCATTGACACTCAGATTTGTTAAGTAAAGTATAAGCCGTTAAAAAGTTCCAACCCAAAGCCCCAAGCTTTAAGCATCCAGAGTGTGTGCAGCTGGTTCTGCGGACCCTGCAGTTTGTCTCAACAGGAAACTCAGGAAACAGAGAGCAGGACAGCTTCTCATGCTGCTTCTTTCTGACTGCAACATGTCTGTAAGCAGTAGCTGAAATAACACAAATGTCTTTTATCTGTGTGAGAGGGAAATCTGTCAGCTGATGATGTATCTGATAAAATTAGGTTTTTATTTCAACAGGACATCAACCTTGTAGTGCTTGAGAAGAATAAAACAGCTTCAATGGGCTGCTTTTCATTAAATACTTAAAGACCGACTTCTGACTGAAATCTGCAGACTTATTTCGCTTTGTGAGATTAAAAAAATGAAAGAAAACTATGTGAATGAACTTTATTGAAAATTCGTCCATGTTACATCCCAGTATATGTGAAGACAGAGAATGGTATAGAAGCATGCAGATGTAAACAGGCTACAACTGTGGGAAGCTGATTTATCATAGTTAAACACAATCTTCAAAGCAGATGTCGATAATTAAGTTCCTCTGAGTCAAAAGGACCATTTCAACTATGCAGAGGGGGATTTGTTTGATCGACAATCAATATTTCAGATTTTTTAAACATAATTCCTCCTGTGTCACCTTTCCAGTTCACGTCAGCTGTAGATATCAGCAAGTTCATTCTTTCTGAAGGATAATTTAGGAGTGACATCTGCAATTCCGCTGTTTAAATCCCAAGCTCTTTTTTAGATATCCAAACTGAAGCATTTTTACAAAAATCTCTAATATATTTTTAATTAGTTTTGAAATGCTTGAAGTGATGAATGACGAACATGAATGAATTCAGTTTTAATATGTGTGAGCAGAAGGAGTGAACCTGTACAACACTGGCCCTTGAGCGGTGCTGCTGCTTCCTCTGTTGGACTGAGGGCAGACTCAAACAGACTCACTGCGTCCTCGTTGTTCCACTGCTCTTACACAACAGGAAGACGCGAAGCAGTTAGCTACTATGTAGACAAAAAACTCATTCAGTGGCTGTAAAGAGTTCAGAAAACACACGGGTATAAAATGTGTGCTTCCATGGATCTCTGTGAGTTCAGCGCTGTCATTCTTTGTCATTGAAATGGAGCTAAATCCCATGGGGGAGTGAATAGGTGTGGAAAAATGTGTTATCATTTTCATGCTTCCCAGATCATGTTTTGCACAGTGAATTTAACAGACATCATCACCCGTGCATGCATGTTAGCAGGGTCGCTTTTATTGATCCAGTTCACAACAGTTTCTCACTTTTAGTCTTTCTAACAAGCAGCTCATTCTGTCACATGGTCTTAATCACACACTGCTCTCAAAGACACATTCTTCTTTTAGTGTAACCCCCCAACACACACACACACACACACACACACACACACACACACACACACACACAGAGGCACATTGTGGTGTGTGTACCTGGAGGTAAGGATTAGGAGCTGAATCCTCCAGTGAGCTGGGAGGATAGTCAGTTATCACAGCTCTTCCCAAGCTGCCTGACCTCTGGGTCTTCCAGTCATCAGTGTGTTTGGAAAATAAACATGAAACGTTAATCAAATCTCTGTTTTAAAATGCTGATCTTAAACAGTAAAATTGAACCAGCGTGTGTAGAGTTAATCACACAGCCATGTTTGTCTTGAAGCAAATCAGATTCAGTGCACGTTGACACTTTTGTTCAGCTGCATTTTCTGTCCAGACAGTTAGGACTTTCAGCCAGCCCTAACCCACAGATAGGTTTCCCTGATGCTGTGAGAAAATCTTTGGCTGCAATAATCAATGCAAGTCTGTTTTCTTCTTCTTCTCTCACAACTACAGTATCTGCATGAACAATTTGTTTGCAGCTCATTTCTGAAAGCAGTCACTGAAACTGCCAGGGCTAAGGGCGCTCCTCCCAGCCATGACAGCAGGAATAAAGCTTAATGCTCCTTTCTCCCCTATCAACAACAATAATTACTCTGCCCTGGAGTAAAACAGGTAACTCATAAATACGCCATAGGCCAACAGTAGAGGCCAGATGAATATCATTAGGAACTTCCACCAGTTCTGTTTCTGCTATGATGAGCTCTAAACCCCGACTGAAACTCTTCAAACAGATTATTTCTGTCCAGATGTTCACACAATTGATTTGCATCCAAGTTCTCAAAAAGTTTAGAGCTGAATGGGAGATTGGATATAAGATGTGGGATCAATCGATGTGGGCTCAAAGGTTGTAACAAAAACTATAAACTGTTCACGCTTCATGTCAGATGTCAGAACCAGATCACGAAAGTGATGAAGAGAATGAGTAAGTTTGTCTATATGCTGTTTTTAAGCTGTTACTTTCAACATCTGCACCAATAATAAAATCCCCAACTATTATGACTTCATCAATTATCTATATTAAGTCTGAGAATTCAGACAAAAACTGGTGGACAATAAACAAGATTCTTTTATCATTTGGAATGAAAACGCAGAGGGTCAAAAAGACTAAGACGATTAGGTCATTCTTTTGGAAAAATAGCAACTACTTCTCCTTTTGAGTCTGTTTTTAGAGAAGTGTAAAAATGTAAATATTTGGCAGGAGTTGATGGTCATGGTTCCCTCTGTGGAACCATGTATCTGACAGGTCCTGCAGTCAAATCCATGGCCATGCCAACAACATTTGGAGCTGGTTCTTTCCTCAGACGATTCAGAGCAACAGTTTGATTTTTTGACTTGATAAATATTTTTTGCTGTTTTTAAAAACAACATAGAAGGTACTGCCTCTGAATGTTTGTTCACTAGCCTCTGATTTATTTATCATAATCAAAATAATCATAAATCCAGACATGTACAGAAGCAGAGATCTCATTTAAGGAAACAACTTTAGAAGTAAGTTCAGAGCACTGAAACTATTATTATCTCAGCACCATAGAACTTCTTAATTGGTTTAGTTCCACCTACTTATGGCTGATAGTTGACTATAATTTGATTAGTAAGGTCTAAAAAGCTTGTATTTGTGATGCTGAAATAAAGATAGCACACGTGTTTATGTCCATCCAGGGTCACTGACAGAGGTGTCTCCTGGGTATCTTGAAATAATAGCTCACTAGGTGGAAGCTGGTGAAATGTGTGAGGGTGAGCACAGAATGACATGTCTACACCTTACAACACCCACTCCAGCTGATGATGGCATCTTTACTTGGTTGTATTTGGATATATGTGTTTGCACAGGAGAAAGGGTTTGTGCATGTGTGTGAGATTATTGGGTCTTGATGTCCTCCTGGGAAATCAAAACCTTTTGCACCCCGAAGGCAGTGCCAAGTGAAATTAAAAGCAGGGTGCATACCTTCACGCACACACACCAGGCCACATGCGCAAACTCACACCTATACACACTTTCAAATCAGCATCAAGAGTAGCCTTCACTAATCTCTATTCTCTCCTCCTCACAGACACACACACAGAGCTTTAATCAGCTATTCTCTTTCAACTGTGTCCTGACGAAAGCAGCCCACAGAATATTAAGGAGCTGTGCTTGTGTGTGTTTGTTACAGAAAGCAGTGGGGAGAAGAAGGGGCATTATGTGAATATTATTATTATCTCAAGCTGATTATACAGAGGGAGAGAATGAAAGGAGGGTGGGGATAGGAGGAGAGGGCAGGTGGGACAGAAAATGAAAGAACTGGGTCACATCTATTCGATTGTGCCTGTCATCATCACATTAAACATGTTTATTTGCAGCTGAATGAGTGTTTAACAGTCTATTCAGAGGAGGTGTTACCGTCTGGCCCCCTTGTTGCTTCATAGGTTTTATCCATTCAAAGCTATAATCTTGATAGGATTCAGGCTTTTTGTCAATGATGAACAGGATTACCTCCTTCTAGTATTGGTGGACATTCAGGTTGCCAGACTCTAAAAAAATCCCCCATACCTGTCCTAACAAGGATGTCATTAAGGCCTTGTCCACGCAGGATTTGTAAAAAATAAAATAGTTTGTAAAATAAACGTATCCTCATAAACACAGAGCAGTTTATAGAAATGCTTTCAGCCACATGGTTACACAGAAAATGACCTGAAATGCTGCCGTAACTATGCCAGGCCTGAATGTAGCGCTGCTGCTAAAATACAGCAGAAACAGGAAACAAGGCGTGGAGCGTGTGCACGAAGCTTACACACTGGGTACGAATCATAGACTGTGTATATTATATTGTACAGGAACTGTAAACACAACAAGAAGACAAATCAGGATGGTGAAAACAAGAGTCTTTTCTGTGGACTGATGACAACAACTGGGAACTTCTGCTTTGTGTCAAACTACAGGAGCACAGAGCAGAGCAGAGGAAACTCTTTAAACACAAGGGTCAGTCTTTTCACAGCCTTCCCAGGATTTTTAAATGTACAGTCGATTTATAGTGAAGGCTGTTTTGGTTGTTTTTTTACAGTTGTTTTTCTGTTGTTGACAGTTCAGTAAAGATATATTATTTGGTGTAATAATAAGGGTTTTCTGTGCTCTTATTGCTCTGCAGCCTTGTCTGCTCATTGAAGTCAGACAGGAGCTGAAGGTTTAGCTGTTGTTGAGAAACTAACCTCTGCAGCACAGAGACAAGCATGTAATCTGTCATTATTGTTGTTACGTCTGTCATGCCTGGGGTCGTAGGTCAGGTTAGAGGTGAGTCTATGCCACCATAAATTTCAAAAAGTGGTGTTTATGCTGTCCACACAAAAACATTAGGGTTGTGTTTCAAGATTTTCCCACTCTGGAACTCACCTTTTCCTGGAACACTGTTTCTGAAACAATGAAAAACAAAAACCTTTCCCGTGTGGATGAGAACGATTAGGCTTGCTTCTTGACCATTCCAGCCCGAACGGTGTTGTTGAAGTTGCAGAGCGTCACAGAACAATGACACCCTCCGTGATTCTGACTCCAGTTTGGCTGCAGATGAAGCTGCTGCCAAGTGCTTCTGGCAGAGGACGTTTCTTTGCAATCATGGCAGAGAGCACCTCCTGGGTATTGCATCATATAATAACTGCCAGAACATTTGTTGACTTAAAAGTTTTCCCTGCAGCAGTATAGACTCTGCACATATGAAAGGAGTCAGTAGCAAAAAAAAGGGGGATTATTAAATTCACAGCGGCAAGTAGATTATTTAGCTAAGGGTCATTGCTTTATAATTGCTGTTCCTTTTTATATAACTTAAAGGAAATGTGATGTGTAAGGAAAATATGTGCATTAGATATTGAACTAAAAAAAAAACTCAAAGCACTGGAATCAAATCTGTATCAAGGCTATTAAAAAGTAATATAAAGTAAATGAAATGTTGCTGATATAAATGTGAATGAATTTAGGGTTTCTGAGACGTCTAGGGGTTTTAATAATGTCACTAATGGTAAAGATTTAAAACTATAAATGAGTTTTTAATTGACCTGTTTTCATTATCAAAGCGTAACAGATAAAATAAAGTGTTGCTCTCGTGGTCTCACTTCATCTTTTCATTATCCTTCTGTGACTGAAAGCTCCTTCTTATCATGTGGTGTCCCAGACTCCCAGACCCAATCCTGGCTCATTAGAAGCAGACCAGTGTTGTTTTCATCTGATGATGAAAGCAGCCCAAACACAAACAATCAACTGAGTCATTCACATCCAAAAATAAATTAAATCATATCGCGCCACATCGCACGCTACAAACATTCTTAAAATTAAAGTCTGTGCTCGTGTTGCTGCTGGCTTTGCTGCCTTGTCACAGCAGTGGTAGTGAGACGCCCGAAGAGCTGCTTTCATTCATCCATGGGGCAACAGCGCCCCCTGTCAGAAAACAATTACACCGCATTTCACCAAACCAATCCAGGTCCTGCAGTGGATGGGTAGTGATTTTCTTTCTTTAGAGTAGACCTATATTGGAGGGTTTATTAAGTTTGAAATGAACTAATGATTTTTTTTGTTTGCCCTTTCTCAGCAAGTGGACTTTGAGACAAAGAGGTCCTACACTTTAAAGGTGGAGGGATCCAATCCTTACATCGACTCGCGATTCCTTGCTTGGGGACCTTATAAGGATGAAGCCACAATCAAGGTATGCATGAAGTGTTTATGTAAACAGCAGGGGGAATCAATAATGCATGCATTTCATTGTGTTCACGTTGTGCTTAGAGGGGCAGAAGTTGGACGTGTATATCCCACTAACCTCCGCAGTGACGCATGTTTGTGTGTTTATGTTTTGTATGTAGATTTCAGTGGAGGATGCAGATGAGCCTCCTGTTTTTGTAGCTCCCAGTTACACTTTTGAGGTGGAGGAGAACGCACCCAAAGGCACCCCGGTGGGACGAGTTCATGCCAAGGACACTGACGTTGCCAACAATCCTGTTAGGTAACACAAACTGATGTGATATAATGCATGAAATACACGCAGACCTGCAGCTGGCTGAGCCTCTCAAATCTGCTTATTTCTTCATCACTTCCACTCAACAAGTGTAAAATGTGTGCAAAATACTTTCAGGGTCTGTCAACATTGTTTGTTGTTTGAATCCAGACCAGGGTTTGTGCCCTGCTCCTCTGGGGCCGCATGTGGCTCTCTGTGGCTTTGACTAAAAATAGCATGAAAATGAATATTTAGATATTTGAACCACCTTCTCATGTGCAGTTTTCTGCAACATGTGAAGACAATTTTGAAACAAAATGATATTAACCGTCCCGTGGCCTTCAGGTCAAATCCACTTTACTGCTTCAATAGTTTAACTTCCAGCCACACAGCGGGGCCTTTCTCTGGAACCCACAAGTTACACATTTAGCAGGTTGTTAAAGGGAAAAACACACAAAGAGCAGTTTTGCAAACATAGTACTTCATTACAAGTTATTGGAATTCTGCAAAACTGCTGTCATCCTGAGAACAATGAGAACGAGCAGTAACAGCTTGTCTTAAATAAATGAATATATCTGTGGTTATTAGAGAAAATTCAGTGAGTCACGATGAAATATCCAACAAGCTGTCTTAAGCTTTATGCTCACTAAAGTAGTTTACCAGTAAGCAAATATACGCTTAGTTATTTATTAATTTTCTACAAACATATTGAGGACTCACACTGTGGTTTAATTTGACCAAATGGGTTTTTCTACTCCTAATAAGAGTTCGGTCCTTTCTTAAAATGTAAAAAAATAGAAAATTATCAGCAGTTAATTGTAGTTTAATTTCAGAATGTAACAATGTAGTTTTTAAAAGTGCTTTAGTTCATATAAAACGTAATGAGTTGCGTTTTTTCCAATTTTTTTTTGTATTTCAACCTTCAAGTAGGTTTTGTGGCTCTGGACAAATTGTATTCAGTGAAGAAAAGGGAGGAAATGGTTCCTTTGATTATAAATGTTGCTCGCTCTTGTTCTGCAAAAAGTGATGAATGTGTTTCCTATCAAAGCAGTTTAGCTACAGTAAGCACTAAATGCTAAAGTGTCATACAAGGAAATGTGTGTAATAGTAATGGTTTTTGTGTGTAGATACATGATTCCTCTCTACACGGATGTGGAGCAGTTCTTCAGCATTTTAGAGGACGGGATGATTACTACAACGAGACCGCTGGACAGAGAAACTCAGCCCTGGCATAATATCTCTGTTTCAGCCATAGAGACTGGTATGTTGATAACTGACTCCTGAGTCATCTTCTACAAAATGAGGAACTCAAACAAACACGTGTCGACACCATGACTCCTCACTGAAGAGTATGTTTCAACACTCGTTCTTGTTGTGTTCCAGTGATAAGCTGTCAAATGTTTTAAGGCTATTTAATGTTTTTCATGTTTTCCTAAGACGTTAAAGAGTTACAGCCTGTCTGGGTTTGCTCAAACATTACTTCTCAAGCATTCTCCAAAAGCAGTCAGACATGAGCTAACAGATGGAAGAATCCCCCACCAGGTTGTACATTTGTTGGCATCCAGAACCCAAACTGTCATTCTGCAGCACTGGATGACTCCATGACATCTTATGTATAGACTTTAACTGAATTCAAGACAGGCATTTATTTCTAAATGTCTGTCTTAGACTGAAACAAGGCTTTAAAGAAGACTCATGTCATATTTGTTATTCAGCTCTACCTGCTGGGGATGTGCCTGACTTCAGGTTGTGTAATTATTGTTTGTTTGGTACTGATGTACTGTTTCTCCATGTGGAATATTGTTCTGTTTTCATCTGAAACATTGGCCGGAAGCACAAACACAGTGCTGCCGTGTTCACTTGTATTGATTGGTAGGTTCTTTTTATTTGGTTTTGTTACATTTTACACAGAAGCTGTGGGAAGAAAGAGGACAAAGTCTGTTCAAATTAAAGTCCCAGTTTTTCTTAGCCCGGCCCCTTTCACGGCAGCTTTAAACTAAGGGACACAGCTGTAGTCATTTTGGTTCAACCTTGTGAGTGACGTTTTGCACATGCTCATGTGAGATGTAGTGAGATGTGTTAGAAAGTGTGTTAGGAGGACCGTCTGCCACAGCCACACCAAACTTAGCTCTGGTTTTGTGTGTCCTAAGGTCAGATGGCTGTGGCAACCATCTTCAATTGGTTTGCCTCCAACAGTTAATCAGTTGTAGATATGTTGGCTGTTTTCTCAAAGCTTCATTAAAATCTGTCCAGTGGTTCATAAGATATTTTGCTAACACAGACAATAGTTAATGGCAACATTTTAAAAAGAGATCTTGTGCGATCAGCTCCTGACTGGAGAACACCAAATTTTAGCTCCATATCTGAAAACATGACTGAGTTGGAGCCATTTTTGTGTTGGCTAAAGTCACTTAGCTGTGGCGGCCATCTTGAACTGGGTTGACTTCAAAAGTTAATCTGTTGTAGATGTACACTATATAATTACTTTCTAGAATTTCATTAAAATCTGTGCAGTAGTTCATGAGATATTTTGCTAATTCTACAGACAAACGGATGCACTCACTCACTCACACACACACACACACACACACACAAAATTAAAAACATAATTGCCCTTTTGCCTTCAGTGGTGGTGGGCAATATTAGATTTGATCTGAAGTATAAACAGCTGTTGAGATGTCCCTGTTTGTTGTGTATAGATAAATAATGGCTAGTTTCAGTGTAGCTGGTAGCTCTGAGCATGTGAAGTGATTAAAGATCAAACAAAACCAAAGGTGCCCAAACTTTTACAGCCGCCCAGAGTCTGTGTGATGAAGTGATGGAAAAATGAAAAATCTCCAAACCCTCAGTGGAGCCAAGCGCAGGCCATCCTGAGCTCTGACTCCAGAACCTCTTCACAGGCCGCAGTGGCCCCACCCTGGTATTCTGTGGTCGGGGCTCAAGCTATAGTGGAGCGCCACGTGGTTTCTCTGCGGCGTGATAGACGCCAGATGGACAGATGGAAACGGGCTTGCCGCCCACAAAGCTAGAAGCATTGCAGGCCATGCTAACCACTTTTAAACCCTGGGAAGCTGAATAAATGTCTCGTAATGACAGGGTAGTGGAAAAAAATAATCACATTGACTAGAACTGCAAATATGCAGAAATCCATCAGCCCATTTTTTTCTTCTTTTTAATCTCCAGCGGGTGTAATATTTGTCACTTTGGCTTATCAGAATGTTCTTTGTATGAAAAAAAGATGGCACTGGTGTTTGTGCCTCAGAAACTCATGTCTGTAATTTCTGCAAATCAAAATAACAAATAGCAGGCTGAGTGGCTGACTGATTGACAGGCAATCTTGTTAGAAAGGATGTTTTTTCACTCAGTGCCAAAAAATGGATCATAAAACAGACAAACAGGCAATCACAAATCCACCCAAGAACAAAAGATAGTCTGACTTTAATGACTTTGACATGTTTGTAAGCCGTGGAATGCTGATGATTCTGCTGTGCGCCGTGTGTGCATGCAGGAGGCCACCACCAGGACACCAAAGTGCGTGTGAACATCAAAGTGAAAGACGTGAATGACAACCCCCCTGAGTTTGCCAGCAACAACGAAGTCTTCATGTGTGAAACCGTAGCACCGGGGAAGGTACAGCTGTCTGCATGTTGTAAACACATGTCAGCATGGAAAAATAAAAGTGTGGCCGTCTAACTTGTGTTTCCGTGTGTTGAATTCAGGTTATTGAAACCGTCAGTGCAGTGGACAAAGACGAGATGGCTCACAGGCAACACTTTACATTCAGCCTCGCTCCAGAAGTTGCCCACAACCAAAACTTCTCCCTCAAAGACAACAGAGGTACATCCCCCTTTCTCCATTTCTTTATTTTTGATTATTTGGGTGTTTCTCTTCTTCTTCCTGCTTCTTCATCTAAGTCTCTCACTCACGTCCCGCTTTCAGTCAGATTAGATCAAAGCATAAGCAGATGGAGGCTTACACTACCTTGTAGAAATCAGCAGGTGCTCTGAATCTTTCCCTCACACACTCGTGAACACACACATGTCCTACGGGCTGCATAAATTGCAGTGGGGTCTCTGTCCGTCTGCACATGGATCTTGAGGGAAGGTAACTGATTGGATTAGGTTTTGTGAGGAGTGGCTGAGACTAGGTAAGAAAGATGAGAAAGTAAGAAAAACTAAGGAAAGAAAATGCAGATGAAATTTGAATCATGTAAGTGTGTCAGAAATTTAAAATCAGATTTCCCCGTGTGAAATATTACTGTAAACCTACAATTCCTAAAATCTGGACCAAACGGCATGTCAAACTGGTTCCAGCCAACATCACATATTTCATTGCATTGCAATGAAGACAGAGCCTAAAATGGCCCATTGGTTTACACAGAGGGGTGGAGCTTAAAACTTGTACTGCAGTCAGCCACTAGGGGCGCTGCCCTTTGTGAACTAGAGAGACACTGGAGTGCCGAACATGTGCACCCAGATTGGTCCCAGGTAAGCTAGTGAGATAAAAACGGGCCGCATGTAGCCACGTGACATGGCAGCAGACCATAAATAACCTAAACTTGTCTTTGGAGCCTAATGTTTTACCATTGATTGTTATAATTATCAGAGCCAGCTCTTCAAGGAACGTGGCATTTTGTTTATATGTTCATAAGTCATTAAAAACGTGACTTTTTCACTTTTTGTTTTGTTCATTGTGTATGCATATGTTAACTGACAATACTTCATAAAACAAAACATGTCAGTGCTAAAGTATCAATTATACACTGTTGTATTACATAGATAAATGTATACATTCTAGAAACACAAGTAATATGCAGTTTAATTAGTTTCAGCACTTAGTTCAGAATCAATTGAAGAATTATAGTGTACTGTCAGGTACGCACAGAAAAACACTCACAGCTGCTGTTAGTGTCAATAACACTTGTCCTGTACTACAAAACTCAAATGTTGCAGATACAGGTGTGTGTTCCAGTGTCCATAGATTAAAAGATGGTAAAAACATCTTGTTAGGAGGCTTATAACAGAATAATCCTATCTCCTGTCTCAACATTATGCCTAATTTCTGTTTATATAAGTAAAATAAGTCTGTTATGAGTGTTTTTGGAGTGATGGCACAGCATACAGCAGCACCAGGCGTTAACAGTGTGCAGCCTCCACTGATACACAGCATACTTCACAAGATGGCAGACAGAAAGCTTATCTAGCACCTTCAGCAGCCATTCCACTGATCTTCTATTTCAGTGGCTTCAACTCCCAGCTTCTGCTCCTTTTCTCTTGTTATCATATAAATAACATATTTTATGTATCTTTAAATTAGAAAGGCACTCAGTGTTTTTAAGTCTGGAATTTTTACAAATTAAGATTCAAATTGTGCTGCAAATTTTCATTCTTCAAGGGTTATTCTGTGACATTTCTATGAAACTAGATTAATTAGTCATTTATAATACAATTAAAAAACAGCTGCTACAACTTGTACCTAAGGCCGATTAGTTGTGGCAACCATCCTGAACTGGGTTGACTCCAAAACTTAAATCAGTTGTAGATGTACAACCAATGATTATTTTCTGAAAGTTTCACTTAAATCTGTTCAGTGATGGATGAGATATTTTGCTAACAGACAGGCAAAGGTGAGTCCAATAGTTGGATTTGACTCTCAGCTACTACCACACCAACTTTAGCTCACTGTCTGTAAGATGTGCTGAGTTATTGCCATTTTTGTGTTGGTTAATGTTGCTTAGCTGTGGCGGCCATCTTGAATGGGGTTAATCCAAGGTAATAAGTTGTAGATGTCCATCCATAAAAAACTCAAATACACAGGTATTTAGCTGTGGTCTAATGGTCTATATATTATTATCTTTAAGGCTAATTGCAGGTGAAGCAGTCCTGATGTGGTCCATTTGTTTTCTTTTTGACACACTGAACGTCAGTGGTACTGACTGCTACTTTGGTAACAGAGTCTCTGAAATGATACCTCATAGCAGTGACACTTAGCATTTGTTAAATTTGGAAGTGAAAGTGTGGAGCAGAGGCAGAACCTGAGGCCCGTCAGGTGTTCCAACAGCAATAACTGGACTTTCTGATTACATTTCCTTTGCAACTGATGAATGGAGCTACTATTAAACAGGAACTTAATATCCCCAAAGTCACACCTCGCTGACTGTTTGTGTGTGCAAATGAGTCTGGGTCAGTGAGAAACAAAATGTTGAGAGAAATGACTTTTTCTATGAAAGTGCAGTGAGAACGCTGACAGCTGAACGACTCTAAGGAAATTTGTTGAAAAAGCTCAAATCTAATCGGGAAACTTAAAGCAATCAGAACAAAAGGTATTTTTTAAAAACAGTACCTAAAATCTAAAATCAGCAAAAGAAAAGGTAAAGGCTGAAATTAGCTTAATAAATGTTAAAGCCTCAAATTAGCAAATAAGTTATAAAAGATTAAAATGAGACAGAAAAGCTAAAGGCTACAATTAGCAAAACACTGGATATAAGCTAATATTAGCAAAATTAAAATTTAAAACTAAACTGAGCAAAGCAAAAACTAAAAGCTAAAATTTTAGTAATCATGCTGAAGTAGAATTCAAATGTCAGGTTTTTATTGATTTGAAAGGATTTATTTTAATGAAGAAAAACCAAAAGTTGTAGCTGTAATGAGCTGCACGAGCTGAATGTCTTCACATATGAACGGGTAAATTAGCTGAAGTTACAGTTTAAAAACCTACAGATGAAACTATAAACAGCTGACTCATCATTCACACAATAAATGAAAATAATAAAAAGAAAATGTGTAAATGTGCAAAACAAATGTAGAAAATGTTGTATTTTTTCTTCTCTTTTAGAAACACATGCTTGTGATAAAAGCCCCGTACTGGGAAGGCTCCAGTATTTCCCCTTCTCACATGTATATTTGTCTGCTCGTCTCTCCACAGACAGCACCGCCAGCATCTACGTGCTCCGTAAAGGATTCAGCCGTCTGACGCAGGATGTTTACTTCCTTCCCATTGAGATAAACGACAATGGTTTCCCGTCCATGAGCAGCACCAACACGCTGACCATCAGAGTGTGTTCCTGCGACAGTAAAAACACCATCCTGTCCTGCAATGTGGAGCCCTACATCCTGCCTGCTGGGCTCAGCACTGGGGCCCTGATAGCCATACTGGCCTGCATCGTCATCCTGCTGGGTGAGAAACAAACGTCCTACACTTCCGACACCAGCCGGAGGAAAAGTATCTTTAGCCAGGTTGTTCATTCTGTAGATAAGCAACTCTGTAAAATGTTACCAAAAACTTACAGTCTGACACAAATAACCAATAATTCTCAGCATAAGGAACATAATAAATATGCAAAGAAAGTTAAAAATACTCTAATAACTACGTATATTCCCAAATTTGCACCTAGAAGCTTGCAGACAGGCATCTATTAATCTTAAATCTAGTTCATGATGGATGATGCGATGTACATGTTTTCATATCTGGTTTAAGTCAGGGAAATTGCTGATGTATTTCATTAGTCTATATCAGAGAGTAATCAAAAACTGGTATTTATTTCAACCTGTTATTTACATGTTATTATAGCATACAGTGAAATCTAACAGTTATGATTTTTATGGCCTGCCACTATGAAAGGCAGGCAACCAAGTAAATCCCTTAGTCTGTGTGTGTTTGTTGGTCTGTCATCAAAATATCTCATGAAGCACAGGACTGTTTTAATAAAACTGCAGAAAATAACTATAAGATCTACAACTGCGTTAACCTGATTCAATATGTCTGCCACAGCTAACCAACAGAAGCAAACACAAAAAAGGCTTTAATGCAGTCAGTTCTTACAGATATTGAGACAAACTGGCGTGGCAGTAGCCGAGTAGCCCATATTCTGAGCTCTAACGGACTCAAGATCTCTGGTTAAACTTTGGCACACAAGTTGCTCTCCTTCAAAGAATGCTACTTTTTGATTTCTGTTGTGTTCTTCGGACCTCTACACTCGTGCAGCTTGTTATGTTTGAATGACGTGGCAATGTTTCTTTGGATGATCATCAAATAAAGTGGATGCTGGTTTTTAAAAAGCACACAGAGCCTGAGGAGGAAAGACTGGGTTAACAACCAACCAATCAAAACCCATCACACTGACAGTTATAGAAGCTGTCGCCTCAAAGTTGGGAATTCGGATTTTCTTAATTCAGCGTACACAGAAAAGCCCAGCTACGTTGAGCTTGCATCATACTGCACCCCTGGGCTCTTTATTATGGACAGATGTAATGATGAAGACTGATTCAGGCTGTATCATCAAACTCAAAGGTCTAATTTTAACTGCAAATATGGGGGTTAAATTATACACAGCATGCTTCAAAAACAGTAAATCCATCACAAATCAACAAGTAACTCTCCACTTTTAGTTTGTTTTGCATTTCTTACACAGCAGTGTGGATCTGAGAACTTTGGTAAGCACCAACACTAAAAAGGCTTTGTGTGCTCACTACAGTACCATAATGATATAAATTACACAGTCCAAGATGTAATTACACTCCAAAATTACCCTTCCACATTTCCCAAAGGCCACACAAATTATATAGTTCTTACTTTTCAACTTTCTTATGGAAATGTTGAAGCGACTGATGCCAAACAAGCTGTAAATGATGTGTTTCTGTGTTTCTGTTTGGCAGCCATAGTTGTGCTGTTTGTGGCACTGAGACGTCAGAAAAAAGAGCCCCTGATAGTGTTTGAAGAGGAGGATATCAGGGAGAATATAATTACTTATGATGATGAAGGAGGTGGAGAGGAGGACACTGAGGCCTTTGACATCGCTACGCTGCAGGTAAAAAAAGGACACAAAGTGACAAAAATAACCTTTGTATTGAAGGAAGTGTTGATTAGAAGGAAACTAACTAAACTTAACATGTTGCCCATAATACTGTGTTAACATTTGCCATGTTTATTACTTCTGCTCAATTAAACTAAAACTATTCATATATTTAAACATTAATACATAATGCAACCTGATACATACCTGGTGCATATACTTACTTGGTACTTACAGGGTGCATACCTGGTATGTACCTCATACTTGTTGAGTGTTAGGATTGCAACGCGGTGGAAACTCTTCTGTGAATTTACAGAAACCTTTCAGAAACTTTCCGTTGGAAGTGGTAGCAGTTTATGATACATACCTGGTACATATGTGGTGTGTTCCTGGTACCTGGCACTGATACCTACTTGGTTTTTACCATGTACATACCTGGTTCTTACAAGATATGTACCAGATATTTTTCTCATACATACCTGGTACGTACCTGGTACTTATCAGGTATTTACCACATTTGTAGCAAGGTGCTTTATGTATTCCTCCAAAACTTTGTCACTACTACATAATGTTTTTGTCAATATTTGAACATGCTGCCACTTTATCCACTAGTAATTGAAACTTATTTGTACTTTAGCCTTTTCCATTATGTCCAGCTTTCTAACTCCATCTTTATCTGACTGCTCTGTGTTTCCACCAGAACCCAGATGGTGCCAACGGTTTCCTGCCAAGGAAGGATATCAAACCAGAACTTCAGTTTCCCCTCACGCCGGGCGCCGGGCGTCCTGCAGCCAACAGTGTTGACGTTGATGACTTCATCAAGACTCGAATCGCAGAAGCTGACTGTGATCCCACTGCCCCTCCCTATGACTCCATTCAGATCTATGGCTATGAGGGCAGAGGGTCATTGGCTGGTTCTCTGAGCTCACTGGAGTCTGTCACAACAGAGTCTGACTTGGATTATGACTATCTGCAGAGTTGGGGGCCAAGGTTTAAGAAGCTGGCAGATTTGTACGGGACCAAAGACAGCTCCATTCATGATGGTGATGATGGTGAGGACTCTTAACAGCGGTTTTCCTTAGCGGTGGACGCCCCTGATTTCTGATGTATTGATTCCAAGAAGATGTGTTAACCAAGGGTTAATTCTCTCCAGTTTCCAGTTGTCACCATCTTCCAACTGATTAGTTCATGCCAATTTGTCAACGAACGTTAACTGCTCTCCCTCTCTGTGGCTGGCTCTTCGTGACAGTTTGTCAATGGACACATAATGAATGCTTCAAGTTGAACCGCTCCCAATTTCCCTAGGTTTCTCCCGTCTCTTCTATAGTTCCTTTACTCTGTTTCTGTTGCAGAGCTGGGAGATTGGCTATGTCACCAGTTTGTTTGTCTGGAAGCAGTTTGATGAAAACAGTGTTGCTCTATCATCAGTAAGACTTGCCTATAGCAAACTGAGTGTAAAAGAGGTTTTGTATGCTTTTATGGACTAGAATCATGTACTTCCTCACTAGTTCCTCAGAGAGATTTTATTACTTTAACAGTTCCTGAGCAGGGCAGGGTTTGCTTTGCTTCTCTCTCAGAGGAGAAGAGGAGGAGCAAGATGAAGGTAAATTCCAAGAAAAGGTTTGAATGAGATCCAGCAACTGCCTGCTTAGAGACAAAAAAAACTGCAGATGTGTTAGAAAGGTTAAATTTGTTGTTTTATTGTTGAAAACAGCAGGTACTGGTTTAGATGGGTTGATCAACTCTGGGTTGTTGATACTCTGAAGATGCATAGAGCACCTTCACAGTATGGTGGCCTTATAATAATTAAACAACAACTCCAGGGGTAAACACACACACACAAAAAGACTGAAGATAGAGACCACTAGCTTCAGTAGCTACACAGACAAATGAACACAAAGACTGTAGGAGTATCTGTGAAAACACTAGAGAAATATCACCTTTTTTCTACTCCCAAAAACAGACAAACCCCGAAAAGGATTCCGTTTCAAAACTGTGGATTTTTTCTTTGTTTTCATTTCTCACTGCAGAGAAGATGTTTGAAGGAAAGCTGTCCTTTACCACAGTCCTGGTGTCCAAACTCCCACCATCAGCAACCATTTCCCACACTGAGTGAAACCCATGAACGATCACCTCCATGTCCCACCAATGATGACAATGAGTAGAAATCTGTGAGCTCTAAAAATCGCCTTAAACCTAATGGACACTCTTGCAACGCAGTGCATTCTCTTTATTTCTCCTTTAGTTTGTTTTGTTTTTTTTGTAACTTGAAAGGTATATTGGAAAAGCAAAGTATTCTCCTTGTTTGGTGTGTACAGATGTGATCTATCACTCTGAGGATCCAACCTTCGCCTCGAGCATTCTTCAAAAGGGATGTTCTGTTTTTGCCGGCGTATTAAATGTAGATCGGTTGAATGTGGTTTGTGGGTTATTTTTCCCCATGAATTCCATGTATAATCATCATTTATCAAACATCGTGTTTGTTGGCAGCGACATCTGTTGTATCAACATGTGTTGCCATTAAAACATGAAATGTGTACATGGGGAAAAGAACACACGGTGTTCCAGAAAGGCTGGAAACAGAATATCCTTTTTAAGCATATAGATTTTGTTCTATCTCTTTTTATTGTTATTATATTATTATGATTATTAGTGTTGCTTTTATTATTATTGTTATCATTATTATGACAGTAACTGTTCTTTTATTGGCTGCAGCTACACAGGAGTAAACTGATGTTTAACTTTTTGCAGATGACATCCTAATGTTCTTGCAGTTTTCTGAACATGGACCAGTTAAAATAAAGGTTTGTTTTTCATGTCTTTGGACTGCTGTAAGAAATTTACTGCCTAAAGTTAAACCATCAGCTTTGTGTCACAACATTTATCCTCTTGTTTTTTTCTTCTTTTTTATCATTGGCGAGGTTGTTTCAGTCTTTCTCCCTGTTCCAGAGGAAAACTAGCAATCTGTGTTTGTTGCAGTGAGAGAATGCCTCCTTTTTAATTCTCTGTCAAGTTTTATGGTACAAATTTGTACAATTTTAAAAGTTCTTATTTTAGTATACATGCAGAATATTCCAGTATTACAACAAAAAACATGTTAAAAAGATTTTAAAAATATTACAACATCACACTTATATTTTCTGAACATTGTATTGTTGCTTTACTATGTGCTTCAATCTCCGAAGCAGAAAAAAATCTTTGAAATAAATGCTCTTTTTATAAAATGATCTTGAACTCTGTGTGGGAGTAAGCTTTTTATGGCCCACTGCCAACACATAATGTGATAATGGTGTGTGGTGTGTGTGTGTGTACCAGTCAGCCACTGGGCAAGCTAAAAGTCATCACTAGATTTTGCATTCAAGATTTTGAAGTCAACCCAATTCAACATGGCTGCCACAGATGATCATTATTATCTAACAGAAATGGCTACAACTCAGTCAGTTTTACAAATATTGAGCTAAAAACATGTATGTTAGTACCTTACGGGGCACTCCCAACAAGTACTTTGAGTTAAAACTGACATTAATTATCAACTCTGTCTGTCTGTTAGCAAAATATCTCATGAACCACTGGATGGATTTTAATGGTATTTTCCTTAAGTAGTTATTGGATGTAAATTAAATGTAGCTAAAAAAGCCAAAGCTAGTTAAAAGTGTGTGTGTGTGTGTGTGTGTGTGTGTGTGTGCAGGGGGGGTCATGTGCCTGTTGCTTTAGCAAATATCTCATGAACAAGCAGACAGATTTTAATAAACTCACAGGGTGTGCCTCTATAACTGATTACCTTTAGGAGTTAGTCTGAATTCAGAATGGCCACCACATCCAGCTGATGTTCGGAAACAAGAATAGCTCTGACTGCACCAGTTTTACAGATAATGAGCTCAAATCTGGTGTGGTAGAAAGCACCAACACATACTCTGAGCTGTAACCATTCAAAGAGATGTCACAAAGTTGTGTGGGGTCATGGGAGGTCACAAGGTTGAACCAAAGCAGCCATAACTTTGTCCTTTCACAGCATGAGGTGATCTTAGTTAAAACCCTGGCATGAAAGGTGGTGGGCAATATGCATTTCTTCAAGGAATGCTAGGCTTTTATTGGTTATAGTGTCTGAGGGAAAATAAAAGCACATTTTTTCTTATTTTAACTTTACTTGAACTCATTGGGAGACTCTCCTTTGTAAGAACTATACAGTA
>NC_051451.1:401536-409423 GCF_001649575.2 Kryptolebias marmoratus | reverse complement strand
TTGAATAAGTTAACTCTGACCTTACTTTGAGGAAGTTAACCCTGAGTTTTGTAAAATTATGAGTAAGTTAATTTAAAGTTTAGTGAAACCATGAATATGTTACCCTGTTTAGTAAATTTCTACACAAGTTAACCCTGAGGTTAATGAAACTCTGAAGTATTAGCTATGAGAGTTTATTCTGTATTTATTGAAAAGCCTGTATGTGTGAACTCCAAATTTAGATGAACTTTGAGTAAAATACCCTGCAATTAGTAAAGATTAACTCTAGTTTTAGTAAAAAACTGACCAAATTAAAACTGAATTCTGATTAAAATAACCCTGTTTGGTGAAACTAAGTAAATGAACTCTGACCTTAGGAAAACTGAGTAACTTAAACCTGAGTAAATTCTGAGTAAGGTAAGGTTTAGTAAAACTCTGAGTGAATTAACCTTGAGTTTAGGGAAACGATGAGTTTTAAATTTTAGAAAGAGAGGTTCATGAAACTCAGAGTTTATTCCCATAATAGCACACTTTGTGATGTAAACCAGTCTCCTCCAACCTGAAGCAGCACCCTGATGTAAAAGCAGAATTACTCCATACTGCCTGACATCAGTAGAGGATGTTCCCACCTAGATTGAATGTGCTTTTATTATACTCATTTAGCTCAATAACATTCAGAGCTGCACATTAATCCACAACACTCTCATCAGCAAATTTTGTGAATTGTGCTGAGATATAATTTGTAGCAATTATTTTGCAAAATAAAACATCTCTACAATCAAAACACAATCAGCACAAAATAATGACAAAAATAACTTTAATTTGATCTTCTTCGTTCCCAGCAACAGTTAGGATTTGTTATGTTGTTCCGGCAGTAACCCTACCTGGAGTTCCAGTCAGAGTTGGACTCCTCTAAAGGAGATAAAAACAGCAGCAGAAGGTGGGGTGGAAGTTATGTATCCCTATCAGCTGAAATCCTCCGTTACCTGGAGGAACCTGATATCATACCTTCACACTGCCCTGGTCTTACCAACTTATAACAGTTTATATTTATCCTGTTTTCTGATGGTTCTCAAACTACAACCACAAAAGTATCACAAAGTTTATTTCAAAACAATGATTAAATTTGACTGAGCTTGAAAAATGAAGTGATACCAAAGATATTTATTCAAATTAAAGCTTTTTTAAACACAGCTAATTTGAATCAAGCAGGCAGGTTATTCTGAACCAGCCACACTTTGTTTGTTGTAGAGAGTTTAAATAGTATCTTTCTTTGCTCTTTTTCTGTCGTGGCTATTACCAAAACTAATGAAATGGTGCTGGCTCTGCGAGTGGTGATGTGTCATCAGTTTACTGTTCCTGTTCAAAAAGTCTATTTTGCATCAGCACAATACCGTTATACCAAATATATATAAACAGTAAGGAAATTTTTGCTTGGTTGATTATTTTTAGTTGTAGCAATCCTTCTAGGAAACAAATTTTACTGTTGGAGAACCTCTTTATTTCATCTAAAACCACTTCATGGATTTTAATGAAACTCTCAGAAAGTGATCATTGGATGTACATCAAAAACTGATTAACCTTTAGCATCAATTCCATTCAAGATGGCTGCCACAGCTAAGCGACCTTATCAAGCTCAAAAATGGCTCTAACTCAGTCAATTTTACAAATTTTGAGCCAAGATTTGGTGGTGCGATCAGTGCTCAGAGTCATTCTGAACAAATTATCTGAGCACTAACACATCTTGGGAAATCTGGCAATATCGCATGAAATCGTGCATGACCTCATTTTTTTTAGTTTGAACTAAAAAGGTAGTTTCCTTTCATCTTACGATTATTTTAATTTAAAACTCTGACAAGAAAGGCGCTGTGCAGGAATGCTTGACATTTTCTTAACAAACCTTTCAGTTTTAGAGTTTATGAAACTTTTTGTTTGCGGCATGGCCCCGTGTCAGACTCCATTCCTGGGGGGCTGCTCTCCTGCATGTTTTAGATGTGTCCTTGCTTTGCAACACCTGCTTTAAATGAATGACTTCTGCTTCTGGAGAACTTGATGATCTGGTGAGGAGGTAATTAAACCATTTGAATCAGGTGTGATGGAGCAGAAAACATAAAACGTCCAGGACAGTGTCCTTCTCTTCTCGAGGCCTGGAGTCACACACCCCTGACTAAGATCAAATTTTAAAAAATAAGACTTTATTTTGTTACAAGTTGACCCATTTTACCCTGCTGTACATGACCTGCAAACTTAGAGCCTCTCCACTACCAAGGATAGTTTGTTTTTTTCCAGTCTCTGGTTCTACAAGGGTTAATATTTGCTTTGTTTGCCCCCTGTTGTACCAAACTGTATCGAACCGTGACTCCATACCGATCTGGGATGTAACGCTGTACTTCTACTACCAAGTGTGAAAGTGTTTCAACTACAAGGAGAGAACCTGGGGTGTTAGAGTTAACTGGCAGCTTCTAACACAGGAAGCTTCAGATGTTTTTCTTGTTTGAGTCTTTATCTCAGTTTTATGATCTGAGCGTTTTATTTTCTAATTGTACTCTTACCAGTCACCTGCCATCTTTTCCATCTTTTGTGTTGTTTTCTCTCTGCTACTCACTTCTCCCTCCCCTGTTAGATAATTACAGTTCAGTCTATGTCAGTGTGTGGGGGGATCCCAGCCTGGCTGAAGCCTGATTAGTTTTTAATCATGAAGTGGCACTTCAGTAAACAAGGAAATATTCTCCCTGTCACTCCAGAGAGGAGACGTGTGAGTGAGTGTGTCTGTGTGTGTGTGAGAAGTGCTTTGTGAACAAACTGGTTGGATGTCCTTGGGAGCACTGCAAACAGAAACACCAAGCTAATTAACTAGTCAGGCAGCCAGTCAGTAATGTAGTTATTCATTTAGTTTGCGAGAATCTTTAGGTTGGTTAGATGTTTGGGGAATGTGTTCTATCGACTGGATGTCCATGAAGACAGAAAATGCCAACTGTTTACATGGAAAATGAATCAATCAGCAAGTCAATAAGTTCATTAACAAAATGACAAGTTTGCTGGTTATCTAAACATTCTGCCAACCTCACATTAGCATAGGCATAACTGTCTACTCAGGAGAATAATTCACCATAAACCATATTCCAAAGATATCTTGAAAGATGCTACAATATTGATGTTTAAGTCCCTCAGTTTGACTTCAGTAGTTTTATTTCTCTAAGGTGCACACTAAAAGTAAACAAGTTCAGATTCACATGCAGTTACCTACAATTTAGTTATGATTCAAAATAGTTCAGCATAGTCAGTTTCCACTTTGAATCCAGTTCCATAACAGGCCGTCCAATTTAGTTCATTCAGTTTATTTCAAATTACAAGCAAATTTCATTTAGCTGGGTCAATGTAATGGTATTAAAATAACAATCTATGAACTTAGTAATGTTAAAAATAACACGTGTTACAAAAATTAAACATTGTAAACTGCTAACATAAAAAAATATTTTTAAAAAACTTAAAATTAGAGCAGAGATTTATTAAATTCAAACATGACCACTGTCATGGAAAGTGGTTAAAAAGAGCCAAACACAGGAGGCAGGTTCAGAACCCAAAAGTTATAGACATTTAGGTCAGACCTTGAAAATAACTTGTAAGATGTGATATGTTCAGAGTATGGGTTAGGAAGGACTCTGCTCAACCTCTGTAAAACGGACTAAGTTAAAGCCATTTTTGTAGTAGCTAATATCTATTAGCAGTAACCCATCTTGAATTGGGTTGACTTCAAACATTAGCCAGCTGTAGAACCATCTCTGATATTTTCTAATAGTTTGATTAAAATCTGTCTGGTGGTTCATGAGATATTGTGCTAAAAGCCAAACAGGGTTGACTCTAACAGTAAATGCTAAAGTTTGAAACAAAGATCTTTCACAATGAGTAGCACGTAAAGCGCATGTATCAGATTGAGGTTGTAATTTAATTCACTTTATGGAGTCACTTGTTTGTTGCAAGATTGACGTCACTCCTTAGATTCACTCACTAGAGTGAAGTCCGTGGATGGACTCATCTAAGTTTGCTGTGTCTTTGCTGAGTCTTTAACCCAAATCAGCTACCCAAGTCCACAGCATTTCCAGGGATTCAGGGATTTACGACAAGTTTTTAACTCGTCTGCCAGAGGACGAGTTAGCGGGTTAATTGAGTGCTTGGACTTGTGAGTCCTGATTCAGTGTGAGGATTAGGATCTGAAACTGACCAGCTCTAGTTTCAAACTGAAGGTCTGCAGGCCAGAAACGGCCTTGTTACAATCTTAGCCAGCCCATAAAATTATATTTTAACCTTGTGATTAAATGTATTAGAAGTAGCCTGCCAATCTGTCCTGTTGTAACAGAGTGCCTGAATATCCTAAAGTTGTTTGTTACGTATGTATGTGCAGACACAACGCTGGCACATTCACTAAGTTTATTTTATTTTAAATAATGCCCCCAAATAAATATAGACTGATAAATGGACTGAAGTTAATATGAGGCAAGTGATAAATTAGGAAAAAAAAAATAATGGGAAGACTTTGCAAAGAATTTTTAAAAGTTGTTTATTGCTAAAAGAATAAAGTTCCTTTAAATAGTCCCTCACTAATTCACCTATCATGCAAAAAGGCTATAATATAGCGTAACATGCCTTATGTCATTTCTTAGAAATAACATTAGACTTGAACATTCAAGGGGGGTTACATGCAATTTTTTTAATAATTATAAATTTAAGGGTGGAAAAGTAAAGCTTTAATAGGTTGAGGAGAAACTGTACTTTTCTCAAGTAGTAATATTAACTGTAAAATAAGAAACCAAAATAAGCCTTTTTCCAAAAGGTGATTCTTCAACTCTCACAAAGCAGGATTGTTTTTATATCTTTTTTATGACAACAGCATTAAAAACTTCTGAAATTGTGTTATGACTTTTGGTTTTTGTGTGCCATTCAAGGAGTATCAGTGGCCCCCATCTGGGCACCCCTTTGACATTTTTAATTTAAAAAAAGCTTCCCCAGTTATTAAAATCAAACAGTCAAAGTAAAACAAGTTGCAAACTCACTCACTTTTTTTGCTGAGAAAACGTGCTGTTTTTTAGGTCACAGATTTTTTTTTTCTTTCTTTGGGACTTCTGTCAATGAGTCACATTAACATGTCTGGTGTTTTATCAGAAAATGTCATTCAGAGCTGTTAGCTGATCTACAATGATGGAAATGGTAGAGGCAGACAAAAACACATTCTTCCTAGATATTTATGCGTATTTGATTAGAAAAATCTAACCCATTCTGACTGAGCCAACTCTTGTGTGTGACTGCAGCTGTTGACTCCTGCTCTATGGCATTTAGATCAACTGCCAGGCATATTAATAAAGCTGCCCTGCATGGTTAGGGTTGCACACAGTGCTCATTCTAATGTAAAAGATTATATTACTCTCATTCAAGGTCCTGTTAGAGAAGGGAAAACACTTTGAGCAAACAGGAATGTTTGGTGTAGATTCTCAGTCATCCAAGACATGACTTTAGTTTAGTCCTGAAGGAGCCCTTTGGATAAAAGATGAAATTTCTTCAAAAATTCCAGTTGCACTTTATTAACCACAAAGGATTAGCAAAGAGGAAGAAATAACTAAGGCTAAAAACAAAAATAAGAGAGCTTAGTTTACCACCATCTCACAATTGTCTCATATTTAAAATATCTTGATGAACTGAGGCTAATTTGGTGTTTTATGATTCTTCTGGTCCGCCAACATGGTGGCGTGGTGTGTGTTTGTGTGCATGTTGAGAGAAGATTGCTGCTTTGTGCCAGTTGTTTTTGCTGTGTGTTGGTATGGGCGCTGCCAACTCCGTGCACAGCTCACAGATGGGTTGGATATGCAGACTGGCCACCGAGCGGCTGCCTGAGCTACATGCCATATCAGCCAATAGTATCATTACTCACAATTAGTGCCTAAGCAGATAAAATAAAACACCAACCAACCAGCCAGACAGCACTAAGAGAAAAAAAATGGAATCCCACCTGATTCTGTGGTTTAAGAGTGTTGGTCCTTAAATCTACATTCAGTAAGTTCTGTTCTTTGGATTTACCATCATAATTTGACCTAACCCTTAGACCTTGGATTTGTTTTACTTCTAATGGTTACACGGGAGTCTCAGCTGAAACCCTCTCTTGATATTATTACCATCAGGGGAGGCTGGTAATTTGGTTGTGCCTAAACACACCAGTAATTTCAATCAGTCATCCAGATGGTAAAATAATTTACTCAAGGTTTATTGCAAACTGGAGACAGTAGTGAACACCACAGAGCAGCAGAGCAAAACTCTCACTGCTGCTGCAGGAGTCTGCAACTGGTGTCATTGCATGGTGGGAAAATGGAGACACCTGCTGCCAATGTCAAGGTGAAAGCTTCAAAACTTTGCTCCACTTTTGCTTCAAACTGCTTTGTTCATCTGTGGCATTAGGCCTGGATGGCCAAGCATGTGGAGGTGGTGTTGGAGTGACATACTCTCCTGTACGATTAAACATGAGAAGATAAAAGGACCTAGCTTTTCTTTAGATAATGCATATTGCCTGCCACTTCCAAGTTTTCAAAGAAGATCATCTTATACTGAGAAAGGTCAGAGTTATAGTTGTTTAGGTAAAACTTTATAAAGGGCAGCTTGACTCTCAGCTACTATCACACTGAAATTAGCTCAGTATCTGTAAAATTGACTGAGTTATAGTGACTTTTGCATTTGCATTTGGTGTGGGCAGCTGTCTTGAATTGGGTTGGGTCAAAATGTTAATGAAAATTTACTCCGTTATGACCAGTGGTTCAAGGGACATTTTGCTAACGGACAGACAATGTTGAACAGTCAATGCCAAAGCTTTAAGCAAAAATATTGTGCAAGGTGTAGCGCTCAGTTGGGAATGACTCTTAGCTGCAACTACACTAATGGTTGGTTTAATATCTGTGCTACATTTCGTTCATCAAGCAAACAGGTTGTAAAGTTAAAAACATGGTCTTCAATATGCAGTTGTCTGAAGTGTCCAACCAATCACATATAAACATCACAACTGACTTCAAATCAATCATATAATTAACACCGGAGCAATACAAAACCATATACATAAAAATACATGTAGAGAGTAGAAGAATCAAAAGAATGTCAAGTAACATTTAGAAACATACACAGAGGTTCATTTCTACTTCTTTTGTAAAGGACAATCTCTAAAATTATCATATAAAGCAAAAATCTGAAGGTACCAATACAAACAACAAAAGAAAATAAATGGGCCAAATATAAATCTATAAAAATAAAAAAGGTCCCCTTCATGACAAACTACAAAGGCAGTGAAGCTCCTTTTCCATCAGAATTAATTAGCTCTGCTGCTACAGAGAACGCTACAGGAAATCATTCCTGCCATTAGCAGCTTCACTTTATATCATCTCTGTCTAACAGATAAACACCAGTAAACATACACCTGCAGACATCTACTGTAAACATGTCACCCACAGTATGCTCCATTATCTCTGCACAGTACTACTGTAAACATGTCACCCACAGTATGCTCCATTATCTCCGCACAGTACTACTGTAAACATGTCACCCACAGTATACTCCATCCAGCCGAATTCACAAACAAGCAGTAGTTGTTTTGGTTCAGACAGACTGTTTTTGTCTGCCTTGAAAGTCTTGCTGATACTTCTCAAATGGCAAATCAAAACAGCCAAATTCCAGGACCATTTTNGCCTGTTTCGAGCGAAGCAACTTTCTTCAAGATGTAACCCATATTATTCATGAGTTCCAGAAACGCAGTTCAGTCTGCGGTCCTGTAAAAGGATCGCATCCAACTTGCGAGTCAGCTCGCGTATCCACACAGTTTGATTGCTGATCGCCGAACCCATCAAACGAATTTGACAATAAATCAGGTAACTGCCTAAT
>NC_051451.1:399525-401436 GCF_001649575.2 Kryptolebias marmoratus | reverse complement strand
AGGGGTTAGGTTTAGGACTAAGGTGTGAATTGAGTTTAGGTTTGGTTTAGGGTTAGCTATGTACTGGTAATGGTTAGGGTTAGGGTAAAGGTCAGGGTTAGGCTGTAGTTAGGGTGTAGAAATGAATGGAAGTCAATGGAAAGTCCCTGCAAAGATAGAGAGACATAACATGTGTGTGTGTGTGTGTTTTAGTAGCTGGGACTCCTCCCCAGCACACAAGAAGTTTTGCTCAAGACATTTTGCCAGTAACTATATGGAGTCAACTTTGTCTGTCTGTTAGCAAAATATTTCATGAACCACTGGATGGGTTTTCATGAAGCTCTCAGGAAATAATTTTTGCATGTACCTCTATAACTGATTAACTTTTTAATTAAATTCAAGATGGTCACCAAAGCTAATTAGAACCAGCCAACATGCCTATAACTCAGCCGGTGTGGTAGTAGGCGAGAGTTTTTCCCAACACATACTCTGACAGTAGCATCTAACAGTATCTCATGAGATCACACATACTGTTGTTTTCCAGGTTTGACCAAAACAGCTCCATCTCTGTCATTTCTCATCAGATGATCGAAACATCTGGCATGATACGCATTCCTTCAAGGAATGCTAGGCCTTTAATTTGTCCTTTTCTAACCCCTGTCCAGACTATCTGAGATTGTCAATTTTATTTCTGGTTTTCTCATTTTCTCCTTCATTCCATGTGTTCTGTCCATCCATCTGTCCCCGTTTTCCTCTCCTTTCTCCTCTTGTCTTCTCCATCGCCTGTCCTCAATGTTCTCCTCCTCTCCTCCTCTCCTGACAGAGCTATGAATAACAATTAGAGGATATACAAGTCACAGAGAAACTGTTTGAAAGTTTGAAATCACTTCTCTGTTTCAGCCTGAGGGGAGGGAGGGGGTTGGGTTGATGCTTACACCAGGTCCGCTGCAAAGGATACTGAGGGAAAAAAGGGGGCAATTATTATTTCTCCTCCGTGTTGTTGTGTGCCAGTCGTCAGTGAGGAGGAGATTATTTATCAGCTGTTCCTGTCTGCTGCCCAGAGAGCTGCAGTTATCAGAGAGAGGTGCCTGAACAGCAGCACAAAGAAACTCCTCTGATTGTTGTCATGCTGCTGCGGCTTTAATAACGGCCTGATAGCAAGCAAACATCTTTGGCCCACTGCTTATTAAACAACCTGCTTTGATCAGACACAGAAAATTGAGATGAAGGTAGCTTATTTTATTTTGGGATAGGATCTGTGCAGCAGCACACCTTTCAATATGCAGACAGAGATATCAGATGCTGGAAGAAAAGAGTTGTTGGCAAGTAAGGTTTGTTGTTTTCTCTTTATTCACTGACACAATGTGTATTTGAAACCTCCACAGGTACATACTTAAAGCATTTTATGAAGAATTCACAGATGAGGAAAAACATTTGGCTTCAGGAGTTAAAGTGTAAAACTTCAGGAAAGTGAGGGATCAGTACATTCCTTTCCTCAGCTTCGCCTTGTTGTCTTTGGTTTCTTTATTTTCCTTCCTCCAACAAAGCTGCTGCCCCACATGTTACTTATGAACTGTCACATTTTTTTAATAATCTAATGAGCTGTATCTGGAAGTGATTTATTGTTGAACCTTTTGAAAGTTTCCATCTTGGCAGTGATTTGAAGCTGCTTTCACTTGCAGGCTACGCTAAGCCTGTCTGCTTTTACTACATCTTCTTCAGCAATGCTGAAAAAAGTTTCAGCAAACCTTTGGACTCAGTATATTGTCTGAGTTACACGCTGCAACCTAATGAAAGGAAACACTCGAGTTTTAAGTGAAACCTTTAGCATGGAATGAAAAAAAATGAAATGATTTTTAGAGCTTTTAGAGAAGCTTCCCAAGCAGCCCTGAGAGCTGCACCTCCTCCCTTTAGAGTTTGACCCCCCCCCCC
>NC_051451.1:348122-373293 GCF_001649575.2 Kryptolebias marmoratus | reverse complement strand
CTGCGGGAATCCCGTGACCCGTGGGATTCCCGAGAAAATGTCAGCCTCTAGTACGCAGCGCTCATGGTGCGTTTAAAGACGGCTCGGAAAAACACATCCCCACATATTAACAACAAATTAAACAATTGCAACGGCTGGAAAAAAAGTGCGGGGGATATAGGGCATACATAAGGGAAGTGGGGGACATGTCCCACACATACCCCGGTTATGCCTTTGCTTGGGGGTGCTACGGGGGTGCTATGACTTTTCCAGGGGGAGCTATAGCACCCCCTAGCGCCCCCCTGGCGCCGCCACTGGGCAGCGGGCTGTATTCTGTTCGTCAGCTCTGGTTAAACTGAACCAGAAACACACGCTTGACTGGTCTGCATGTCAGCTTTGTTTTTCTTGCACAAACATAAAGATGGGTCTGTTCTTTTTTTCTGTTAAAGTGTAATAGATAGCACTGAGCAGCTAGCACATGTGGACTCTGAAAAGGACAAAGCAGGTACTGACAAAGGATGGGTGGGCATGGTGTGATCTAAGCATGTGTCACTGCTTTGATGCAGTAAAACCCAGGTGAAAGTTTCTTTTACTGCTGTCACAATAACAATGGGTGGTTATAGATGGACCCAGACACAGGCAAGCAGAAGGAACGTGATGAGAATTACAACTAAAATCCTAATAACTTTGACAGGCAGAAACTGAAGGCAGTGTTAGCAGACAGGACTGGATAAACAGGAACAACGTAAAACTAACAAGATTTGAAAAATGTGACAAACACTCAGAAAAACCAAAGGAGTTGGCTAATTAATGAGAAACAACAGGTGTGCTGAATATGAATAAGTCCCAGGTGAGTGAGGAGCTGGTATGAGAGACAACTGACTCCACCTAAAGTCAACTAGGTCATCTCTATCAGGATATGGTAAATGGTTTGCACTATATAGCGCTTTATCTAGTCCAAGGACCCCAAAGCTCATGGCGGTACGCTACATTGTAGCCACAGCTGCCCTGGGGCAGGCTGACAGAAGTGAGGCTGCCATCACACCCTCTGACCACCACCAGTAGGCAAGGCAGGTGAAGGACCTAACAGCTGAGACAGCCGGAGCAGGGGCTTGAACCAGCAACCCTCCGATTACAGGACAAACCCCTACCTCCTGAGCCACCGCCGCCCAATGGATGGATACTCATATCCATCCATTTTCTTTACCCGCTTCTCCATTCCAGGTCATGGGGAACTGCTGCCTATCTCCAGCAGTCACTGTACGAGAGGCAGGGGACACCTTGGACACGTCGCAAGTCCATCACAGGGACATATGGAGACAAACGAGACAAGCAACCATTCTCTTAATCACACCTAGGGACAATTTTAAAAGTTCTCATTGAACCTAACATGCATGTTTTTGGTCTGTGGGAGGAAACCAGAGTACCCAAAGTAAACCCAGGTGAGCACAGAGAGAACATGTAAACTCCGCCCAGAAAGGCCCCAGGAGGTGAACCTTCCTGCTGGGAGGCGACAGCCCTAACCACTACGCTGCTGTGCAACCCAGGGTACTCCTAAATAACAGTTAATAATGCAGTCATTAGTTAGGCTGTAAACACTTAATAAACCATTTTCAGGCAGTTATAGTACATTAAATAAAAATAACAAAACAGTTTCATGTCTTCTCTCTTCTCTCACAGGTTATCCTCCCACCTGGGGCCTTTCTGTGTGGAGTCCACATGTTAGGTTAATTGGTTACTCTAAATGGTCCCTAGGTGTGAGTGAGAGTGTGAATGGTTGTTTGTCGCTCTTGTCTCAAAGTGTCCCTGTGATGGACTTGTGACCTGTCCAGGGTGTCCCCCACCTCTAACACAGTGACGGTTGGAAATGGACACCTGCTCCCTGTGACCCAGAAAGGAGAAGCAAGTAAAGAAAACGGATGGATGGATGTTTTTTTAAGAGTTTTTATCCAATATATTTGAATTTGTGTTGTCATGGTCAAAGAAATCTGCCTTTTCAAACCCATTAGTGTCACCATGGTAGCTTTAACCAATCAGATTTAGAGTTGGCAACACTGGAGTCATCTAGCAGGTCCATGAAGATGTTAACATTTCAACATCTTTTGATTGGCTCATTAGAGATTGTAGTAGTCAGAGTTAACAAAGATCTTCAGTAACAAACTGACTACAGTAGTTGTGGAGGAGTAACTGTTTTTAACCCATAACATGGAAACAGAAAAGGACCTATATTCAGAACCAAAACACTCAGTAACTGAACTCTTCTTAAAGAAAGAAAAGAGGATGGATTTAGTGTTTTGGTTAGCTTTTTCCAAATCAGCAGTTTTTGTGAATAAAACATATTTTACTTACTTTTAATTCTTAATGTAATAATTGCAATAATGATGGTTTCTCTAGCTGTGGTGTCATAATTATGGTATTAAGAGGTAGGACGCCACTGCAGGCCTAGTTGTGAAATGCACAATGTGCCACAGGATGAATTAATAAAGAACCAGAATTTGATTTTGCCAAATAGTGAAGCTGCTTTACTGTAAGAATTGTCTTATAACTATTTTATAAAAAATTATCCTAAAATTCTTCCAATAGGTCCAATAATGCTCTATGAAGCTTCACATGTCAGTAACATGTTCAGTTGTTGTTCAGATGCTTCTTTTAATGACTGCTGTGACTTATTTTGGGTATAAAAAAGGTAGACCATCATGCATTTGCCTTTAAAGTATGAAAATAATACTCATGGTTATAAAAAGTGCTCTGGCTTGAAAATGTGTTGATATCATAAGGCATTGACTGAACCGCAAACAACCAGTGCTCCAAGTGGGCCAGTACTGACCAATGAGCAGTATCAGCACTTCTGAGTTTAGTCCTGAGAGTACCGTCACTTTTTATAGCAACATTTCTCATAAACCTCACTGTACTGTAAGCTGTGGTCAGTTTTTATAAACTACAGTACTTACAGAACATCGTCTGAAAACAAGAAATCACGGTCTGCTCTTTACTTTCTCTGCATCTAATTGGTTCAGATTTATGGGATAAAGTAATGCATGACTCATGAGAAACAATGAGTGGTTATAAGTTAGGTGCAAGGAGTGAATCAGAGGCCCTGGGAGTGTGTCGGGAATATTCTAACCAAATGATGGCAAAAGGATTGTTGCTGTCAGGAAACAGTAAATCTGCTGGTATGAAATTTAAGCCTTGGTCAAACAAACTTATCAAAATAGTTTGCTGTGAAAGAATCATGATGAAATCTTTGGTCATGAGTTCGAATCAGTGGTTTGTGTTCATTCAGTGCGTCAGGAAATGTATCCTTCTCATGACCAAAGATGGTCGACAGCAAATATCAAGCAGTGTCAGAAATTTTCTCTAAAAATAATGCAGTGTGACTGCTGCTGCAGTCGATGTCTTTTCCTGCCATAAGCTGTTCATCCTTCTTCATGTCTTTACAGTTCAAATATAATATTACAACAACACCAGCGATTAATTTCATTCATTGTTGGGTGGATATTTCTGTCACATTTTTGTGATGTACAAGATTTCCCCACAGTCTGGCAAATCTGACTTCCTGTGGGCTGACACAGGTTACTGTTTTATAATATTGAGCTGTGTAACATGTGCAGGTCTTTTGTGATTTATAAAATGACACATTTTGAGCCTCAAAACATCATGCATTTGACAATTGTTAGGTTAGTTAAGTGGCTTGAACCACAATAATTATAGCATCACATATAGCGAGCACACTGAAATTATTCAGATGAATGCATCAAAATTAAATCAAGACCAGTGAACCTGTAGTTTCAGTGAGTTATTAATTCTAATTTACAGCTAAAACATGGAGCAAACCATTTTTCATTGAACAACAATGATCTTTCACAGATTGAAATCCTGATCTTACAACCACAAGTTAAAATGAAATACACTCAGATTATTTAACATTTTGAAATGTAGCCTTTTTAAACTGTCAACGTGGAGCTTTCTAAAAACTTTAGTTACAGCTGTAATATTCTGGATAAACTGATAATATTGGCATGCATTAATTGAGTCAAATTTTGAGACCTATCATAAAAAAGCAGTAAGAAATATAAGTGCAATTTGCTAACAGTATGTCACAGATGGTGGCAGGTGGTGGCAATGCTTTGGGGGTGTGCAGGGGGAGTAGTTCACTTTTTTCCCCACTTCAAGCCTGCCCACAACACACTCTATCTTAAAATTCTGTGAATTCAGGAAGCAGTACTTTAAAACAATGTGTTTACAAAAGCTTCCAGGCACAATATTATTTTCAAATGACTTTTGTTCCCTTCTCTGTAAATTTTCTTTCCTTTTTTCACATTTCTCTTTTCCATCAATCCCTCCTCTCTTTCTTCTTCCCTCCGTCATCTTGTAGCTAATTAGATCAAGACATATAGTGGCTGTGTGACAGTATTCTCCATAGAGCGTAGGGGCAATATTAATAATTGAGGAGCTATTATCCCCTGCTATTATACCCCGAACAGAGCAACATGGATGGCTGAGATGGATATTACCACAACCGACATCATTTATCATCATTTTAGTCTGCTTTTAATGAATAAGTGGGCATATGTTTTCTTTTATTCAGATTATCACCATTAGCTGCACTGCTAATTCTGGCTCAGAGGTCTGTTACTGTCTCTTTATTCAAAATGAAAGATGCCCCATCTAATGGGATTTCTAAATGCTTTTTTAAGTTTCTACCCACAAAACAAAAAAAAATGTCTTGTAAAAGCATTAAGCATGATTCAATAAATTACACAAGTCACAACTTTTCTATAAATGAAAACGCTGTTGTTGTCTAATAAGCTCAATTCAATTCAGTTTATTATTATTGTGTCAAGTCATAAAAAAGCCATGTCAGGGCACTGTACAAAAACATTCACATACATCATAAAGAGCTAATTAGTAAAAGTTAGCTATGTAAGGAAGCCAGCAGATTGTGTTGAATTTTTTATTTGTTGCAAGTAAATTTCAGTTGAGCAAGTAAAGACAGCAGTTTGTCCTCCAGCAGTCTAAGCCTATAACTATAGGAGTTATCCTATAACTAACTATAGGAGTTATCCTATAACTAACTATAGGAGTTAATCTACAACTAACTGTAGGAGTTATCCTACAACTAACTATAGGAATTATCCTATAACTAACTGTAGGAGTTATCCAACAACTAACTATAGGAGTTATCCTATAACTAACTGTAGGAGTTATCCTATAATTTACTATAGGACTTAAACTATAACTAACTATAGGAGTTATCCTATAACTAACTGTAGGAGTTATCCTATAACTAACTGTAAGAATTAACCTATAACTAACTATAGGAGTTAACCTATAACTAACTATAGGAGTTATCAAAATCTAATCTTAATAAGTGTTAGTGCTTCGTGTGGGACAATTTTTGTTCTGTCCTCATCAAAGTTTTAAATGAGAGCCTTGTGTTTATATGGTGTTCTGAGATACTGTACATAGCTGTAAGAAAATAGTGGCTCACTATCAGCTTCTTATCCATCTACAAAATGTCCAGCAATAATTAAATATAAAAGACAGCAACTTTGAAGTACCATATAAACGTCACAATTATGTATTAATAATGCAAATACCATAGCTTGGACAAACTCACCTCTGCCTTTTTTTGATGTTGATTCTTTTTGCAGACTCCCTAAACATCTGAAGCTTATTAAAAAAACACAGCTTTTACAATCAGCATAATGTAGACCTCTTCTTTATACCCACTAGTGAACATGATAAACACCAACAAGGTCACAGATAGGAACAAAAGGCCACCCCAACAAATACAGTATGTGGTTATGCTAATGCTATGTAGCTTAAATAGTTTATTTTGCTGTAGTACGCTGTAACTTCATCCACGTTCAACTCAAAAACATGCAATATCTGTAATGGGAACACATTGTAAACATTATATACATGTCAAGACATTTCACTTAAGCCTTGGCCACACAGAACTGTTTCTAAAATAATCTTTTGATTTGCCATTTATAAAAACTATCAATGCAAACAGGGCACCATATGTTTGAGTGATTACATCCACAGAAACACAGAAAACTAAAAACTAAAAAGCTGTAGTAACTACACCAGGTGTTGTAACGCTGCCACTGAAATACAGCAGGAAAAAGGCATGGGACATGTACATAAAGCTTCCATGTTGGATGGGAACCATAGACTGTAAACACAACAAGAAGAAAAAAATAGAATTGCACATACAAGAGCCAAAACTGAATCTTCTTTAAGGGTTGTTCCATTAAAGAGGTGCCAGGCCAGGGCTAGTGTTTGATGTGGTTCTTCACTGGTTTAAGTTAAGAACCTGTTTGGTTTTCCACCACCAGAGAGCCAACTGAGTCACATCATTACATTACATTAAACATCTCTTCAGTAAATGGTAGATCCTCTCTCTGTTGTTGTCTGTGTTTCTGTAGAAGATCAAAGTGCAAAGAGACATTTTATCTTCGCAGATCATTAAAAGAGCCAAAAATGCCTATGAATGGAGCTGCAAACACTCTGTATGAATTCAACTGAAAACAGTGATTGTGAAAGCAGCTCTGCGTGGTGTTCTGACCTGCTGCCCACTGCCAATTTATAAACAGAGAATGCACACACAAATCACATGAAGATGAGAGACAGCAATAAAATATTATTCCACTAATAATGTGACTTCTTATTCATGTTCAGTCCAAAGTGTTTATTCCAAAAATAAGTGGAGGGAAAGTAAAACTGTATCTTTAAACATGGTGGTCCATTTTGACTTGTTGTCGGTCTCCATGAGCCCGCCCCCAGCACATAAAAGGTTCTTTGTTTTGGCTCAGGAAAGAGATGAAGCTGAGTTCACAACAGTTTTTCAGTGCTAGAGTCAGAGTTTACAGTGGTGGAAACAGAAAGAGCTGGTGCTTAGAGAGCTCTGGCTCCAAGTTAGCACAGGCTAAAAACCCCTCTATGGACTGATGACAGAATGGAACTTCTTCTTTGTATCACATTAAACTACATAATTACAAAAGTGCAGGATAGTGAGTGCTGACTGGGAGTCCTGTCTGTCCAAATACGTGGACATATTGGCTGGGATTTAGGCTCAGTTTCCAGTGAGGGCCATCTGAAGGGAAGGGTTTTCCTGAATATGTTCAAAGCAAATAACGCTAAAGTCTTTATACACACGTGGCATAATTATTATTAATGATTATTAATCATTATTGTCATTATGTCTGTAGGTTAGATTAGAGGTGGGTCTTTGCCATCATATATTTCCAAATGCTGTGTTCAGGCTGTCTACATGGTAACACAATGGTGGCCACAAGACTGAAAATAATGCTGAAAATAAATGCATAGACCTTCCAAAGTGAAGTTTATGTTTCTCTGTTTACATCCATCAATGGACATGAAGATTAGAACTGGACAATGAAGCAGTAAAAGAAAGTGCTCTGGTCTGATAATTAATTTCTTGTCATGCAGACAGGAGTGTGTTTGTAATTTAAATCAAGAAGAGATGGTAGTAATACACACCATGGAAGAGAAACAAACAACTAGAGAGAGAGTGTGTAATTTTCTGGAAAATGTTTTCCTTGAGTCTTGGAATTTATAAGGTCTGAGTCTGGATAAAGACAATTTTTATTATACACTATAATGATCATTGAGTACAGTCAACATTTGATCTTTGCATCAGCTACATTTTAACATGTCAAACAAGGACAGATCATATATCTCCAATTCTGAGCATCCTGAGTATAGACCATGGTGTATACCGATATGCCGATGGTGCTCAGGCTGCTGAATGCCTCAGCCCGCTGGGAGCTGGGTAAAGTTTGGACAGACTAGACGCACTGATCATGTGGACTGCAGCCTCAGCACCATCAGCCTAGCTTGGAGACAAAACGTTTGCACTTTTCTACAAACTTCATGACTTTATGACAGATGTCACAGCTGAAAAGATGTTTGATAACTATTAGACACATCACTTCAAAACTTGACTGGACTGTCCCTTTTTACAGGTTTTAGTTGTGTAACATTTTAGTTGATTTATATTTTGCCCTGCTTACAGTTATTCCATTTTGTTGTTAAACCTGTCTGGCAACTCCTGGCTGGCTAATTTATATTGTGGAAAAATTACAGTGTTAATAATTATGTCGGTTGCAGGATCGCTTCCTGGCCTGGGGCCTTTCTGGGTGGAGTTTACATGTTCTCCCTGTGCACACATGGATTTACTCTGGGTACTCTGGTTTCCTCCCACAGACCAAAAACCTGCATGTTAGGTTAATTGATGACTCTAAAATTGTCCCTAAGTGAGAGGGTGAATGGTTGTTTGTCTCATTTGTCTCTATGTGGCCCTGCGATGGACTTGTGACCTGTCCATGGTGTCCCCCGCCTCTCGCACAGTGACTGCTGGAGATAGGCACCAGCTCCCCGCGACCTGGAATGGAGAAGCGGGTAAAGAAAATGGATGGATGGATAATTATGTCCACATCAGATTGCTGGTTTCTTATTCTTTAGATAAGCTGTATTTTGCCTTGGTCCTTCCTCAAAAGATGGTTGAAAGGTTTGTCCAGCAATGAAGAACAAATCCATTCATCCATCCATCCATTGTCTTCCGCTTATCCGGGGTCGGGTCGCGGGGGCGGCAGCCTAAGCAGGGAGACCCAGACTTCCCTCTCTCCAGCCACTTGGACCAGCTCCTCCGGGGGAATCCCAAGGTGTTCCCAGGCCAGCCAAGAAACATAGTCCCTCCAGCGTGTCCTGGGTCTTCCTCTGGGCCTCCTCCCAGTGGGACGTGCCCGGAACACGTCACCAGGGAGGAGTCCAGGAGGCATCCTCACCAGATGCCCGAGCCACCTCAACTGGCTCCTCTCGACGTGGAGGAGCAGCGGCTCTACTCTGAGTCCCTCCTGGATGACCGAGCTTCTCACCCGATCTCTAAGGGAGAGCCCAGACACCCTGCGGAGGAAACTCATTTCAGCCGCTTGTATTCGCGATCTCGTTCTTTTGGTCACTACCCAAAGCTCGTGACCATAGATGAGGGTAGGAACGTAGATCGACCGGTAAATCGAGAGCTTCGCTTTTGACTCAGCTCTCTCTTCACCACGACAGACCGGTACAGCGCCTGCTTCACTGCAGACGCTGCACCAATCCGCCTGTCGATCTCCCGCTCCATTTTTCCCTCATTCATGAACAAGACCCCGAGATACTTAAACTCCTCCACTTAGGGCAGGATCAAGGTCTGATGAAGCCAATAGGACCACATCATCTGCAAAAAGCAGAGATATGGTCCTAAGGCCACCAAAACGGATCCCCTCAACACCTTGGATGCGCCTAGAAATTCTGTCCAAAAACATTATGAACAGAATCGGTGACAAAGGGCAACCTTGGCGGAGTCCAACTCTCACCGGAAACGAGTCCGACTTACTGCCGGCGATGCGGACCAAGCTCTGACACCGGTCATATAGGGACCTAACAGCCCGTATCAAAGGACCTGGTACCCCATACTCCCGGAGCACCCCCCAGAAGATTCCCCGAGGGACACGGTCGAACACCTTTTCCAAGTCCACAAAACACATGTAGACTGGTTGGGCGAACTCCCAACATTAACATAAATGTGTAATTTGATTTGTTGTTACAGCAACAAGAAACTGTAGTTTGGCTGTAGGTTCGGTTCAGGGACTGTCTTTTAAACCTAAATGAAGACGTACCTGAGTTACTGATGGTAATAATTATGGTGATGATGATGATTCATAATTCAGATTGTTGAAAGAAGAAATGAAGCCTAGAAAATTGCATTAGGATTCTGAATATGGACCCCATGTAATTTTTCACTGTCAAAAGACACTTTGCAGTCCAAACAGAGACGAGGACTGATGACAGAGTCTCATTAAGGCTCAGCCCTGATCCTTTCAACTCATTAAACACTAAGAAATATAACCAAATTAAAAAGGCTGAATAACTTTGACATCTATTAGGAAGTGCAACATTTGATAAGTGACTATAGTGATTCATGCTTTTGTTATGGTAACTACAGAGCTGTGGTAGAAAATTAGACTGCAGAAAAATCACTTTTTGTACCTTTAGTATTTTTTAATCCCTGATCACTATGAATCTTTGGTATGTCTGATTTAATTAATTTAACTGAGTTCACTAAAACATTTTAAAAACTGTATAATGTACTGTCATTAGTAGAATTGTGCAAAATAGTTTTCTAAACTCTAGATGGTTAGAACTGAATAAATGATACTGACAGGAAACAAGGTCATTTTATGTTATTATGATTAGAGAATGTTCTTATATTTTTTCTTTCTTTATTCTGTTTTTAAATAAAAGTCTAATTTAATGAGAGATTTAGAAGTATAGGAACATGACAGCAAAAGATTTTATACTAGTGCAGAGGTCCTCAAATAGTGGACTGCGGTTCATATTCAGATCCAAATAAAGCCCAATGGAAGTACGTTTTTTTACTTACCTACTTTTTCTCATATTTATGGTAATTATTTTCATCAGCGCTGCTTTTCTAGTCATGACGATAATCAAATGGCCCTTTTCCACAGGCTCACCTTGGCCCTACTGGGCTCAACACGTTGGTGTTCAGAGTCTTTCCATTGAGCGGTCACCCCCACTTTCAGCTTGCTTCGTATAAGAACCCAAGCCAGCCAAGCTCAGCAGAAGATTTGGCATTGATTGGCAACATCAATCTCTCTCACAATAAACACACCATTTTTAAAACCTTGCAACCATAGCGTTTGTTTTTATCATTTACTTTTAAAAAATACATATGTGTCAGTATGCCCTGGAGGCTGAATACACCACACAAGTGCCTGTTTCTCATTGACCATGGAGCTAGCTGTCATCATATAAAGGGCCCTCCTTTACCCATCTGACATCACGTTGCTTACCTTCTGGTTCAGACTTCCATGTTTGCTGGTGCTGTATGCTAGCCACATGCAAATGATGATGCTTATGAATGCTGCGCTGAAGGACATTTGATCTTTTTTACAAAGTTTGCCTGATCTCGCCTGTTATAGGAGCTGCATTTTGGGCTCAGTGATGCTGCTGTTTGCCCTTTGTGGGCTTCCTGCCTGTTGCCCCACATCGTTTGTGACGCCCAGCTTCAACTGATTTTCGTGCTCCGTGTGCATCCCGTCTTCTGCTGTGACCCTGTTGGTTCATCTTGGCTTCAGGACGGAGCACTATTAAATGCACTAAACCTACTGCTGCTTGGCAACCTATGGTAGTTTGAACTGAAATGCTTTTATTATTTATTTATTTGATTTGGGTTAATCTGTGTTTATATAAATTTAATGCTTTGTTGCAGTTTTACTAATTTATTTTGTATCTGTGACAGGGCCATGGCCAGCTCTTGGTGTTGGTGGAGGATTCTCCGGGTGGTGGTCCTTCTTCTGGATTGTGGTGCACTATTTTCTTATTTTATGGTCTGCTTGCTGTGCTTTTGTTTTAGGCCACTACCCTATTCTGCCCTGCAATCCCAGAGTTGAGCCATTGAACTGTGAGTGAATGAGTGATTGTGGTTTTAACTTAAAATTTGTATTTTTTATTGCATACAGAAAAGTCAAAAATAGCAAATAAAATCATTGTTAAATTGCAGGAAATCATCTCTGGCCTCACCTGTAACGAGTCTGTGTGCCTCAAAGGTAACTTTAAAGTGGGCCTGTTGTAATAAATTTCAATTACACATCTTCTGCGACACCTGTGCTGCCACATATAATATATGAATTAAAATGGTACAATATAAACCATGGCACTATGTTCCGGTGCTTGTTGGCTGATGACAGAATTCAGACGGAGCTAGACCAAACGGCCTGGGTTTACGGGCTCCGACTGGTGGAGGGAAGGTGGCCTGGCATTTTTAGAAACTGTAGTAGTGAACGGTGAGTGTTTTGTGACTTTATTTCATTTATTTACCCATTGGTGATAAGCTTGCTTTGAACATGGATAATTTGAAAGTAACACTGTTGTCTCCTGTATGCAGACAGTGAGCTAGCTAGTTAGCAGTTCAAGCTAACTCAGTGCTCTGTTGCTTCTGAAGGAATAACGTAAAGTTAGCATGTCAACCTCTGAGAGTTTGTTCTTTTTACATGTTGTAGTTTCATGCTGTGTGTGTGTGTATTTTTGTTCAAGAATTCTTCTCCAACATGTCAGATGTTTTGGCTCCCTCTTCAGCAGAACCAGAACCAGCAGAGGCATCCAGTACAACACATCAACATGTACACTGGTAAAAAAACAATAAACATGTCTCACCACACTATTTTTAGCAGAAGTGGAGGAAGTATATTTTCTTTACTTGGGTTAAAGAACAGATTGACAATTATGTACCCCAGTGAAAAATATAACAATGTTAACTTAAGGAGTATAATAGTACTCACTTTCTAAAGTAGAACACTAGGATTCAACTCAGTTGTATGTGTGCACTTATTTCTCCTTCCAGCAAACACAAATTTGTAAACTAGTCCCTGTAAAATCTAATAAAGTGAAGAACAGTTACATAAAAAATGTTTTTAAATACAAAAACAAACTCTTTGAATATTTCATCACGGGCGTTTAGCTGCGAGTGTATCTCCCACAATATAATTTTTATCCTTTTTTTACTGGCTGCAGATGTGCTGAGGGAGGCAGAGGAGCGTGAAGCTGCTGTGCAGAGGGAGAAGATGGTACAGAAGCATTCCTGGCTGGTGCTGGTCATGTTTGTGCAGGTAATGAGTGGCTGGCGTGTGAAAAAAATTAACTAAAAATGTCTTAAGAGTGCATGATAAAATATAAACTGGCTCCTGTTATCTACCTTTTGTGAAATAAAATTAACATTCAGAAGTAACAAAAATAGCTTTTGAAAAGTGTTTGCTTTACAAAAACAATAAAAAGTTGTTCTCTTTTCTCTCATTTCCTATGTGAATAATAAATACAAAGCCTCTGTAGTTCTACACTTTTTTTATTATAAAAATATATATTGTTTTACAATTTCATTTGATTAAAAACGCGCAAACAGCTCACCCTATTTTTCCACTTCCTTTCAAGCTTGGGACATTGATCAGACTATACGTATCTAGTCAGTGTTTCTCAATGTCACGCACAAGCTCAGGCTCCTTCCCTACCAGAAAGATGACATTACATGTTCTAAGAGCATGCTTCAGTAAGCTAAAAGCAGAATGACAAAGCTCATAGCACCTAATCTACCTGCAGGTGGTGGGTCCACGTGCTAAGCCTGACCAACAAGTCCCTCCCCCGAACATCAACAAATCCTACCAGTGGCAAGAGAGGGCTGGACTGAAGGACATAACCAAGCAGCTGGAATAGTTTACAGGAACATCTTTACCGAGTATGGACAGGAAGTCCCACAGTCAAAGAGGGACACTCCACCTAAGGTGGTGGAGAATGGCAGGGCTGAGATACTGTGGGACTTCCAGATCCAGACTGACAAACAGGTGATGGCCAACCAACTGGACACTGTGGTGACAGATAAGATACAGAAGAAAGCAGTGGTGATAGATGTAGCAGTCCCAAGTGACTGTAACATCAGGAAGAAGGAGCATGAGAAGCTGGATAAATACCAAGGGCTGACAGAGGAAACAGAGAAGCTGCGGAGAGTCAAAGCCTCAGTGGTTCCAGTGGTCATCAGAGCACTCGGTGCTGTAACCCCCAGACTGGAAGAGTGGCTCCAACAGATCCCAGGAACAACCTCAGAGATCTCTGTCCAGAAGAGAGCAGTCCTAGGAACAGCTCAGATACTGAGGAGAACCCTGAAACTCCCAGGCATTCTGTAGAGCAGAGGTCCCCAATCCCCGGGCCACGGACCAGTACCGGTCCGTGGGTCATTTGGTACTGGGCCGCAGAGAAAGAATAATGAACTTACAGTATTTCTGTTTTTTCTTTTCAGAGTCTGAACGACATTTATTTTGAAAACTGACCAGATTGTCTCCACTACATCCGTCTATGACTCCCTCTTGATGCGTGTCAGAACGCTTATCTAGGTCACGTGATCCGTTAGCGCTAAAAACAAACCCACAAGCAGCAACATGAGTAAAAAACAAACATCTCTGGAAGCCCTAGATGGGACCGTCTGGTTACTGAGAAACAGACACAGGGCTCCACTGATTCAGGGTTATGGTGAGTTGGATTCTTTGTGCACTTTATATTTGTGGTGTATCTTATTTTAAAACATTGTCATATTGACCAGAGAACATCAGGGGGAGGAGAGGCTGTTATTCATGTTGATAACACAACACCAGGACCCAGCTAACAAAGCTGTGAGGACACGCTGGATTTACATTTATTATGTTTTAAAAAATACCCCCGTTTTCATGCTGCTTGTATCATTTTATTTTGTTGTGTTTATCCGCCACACCTTTAAAGGCCGGTCTGTGAAAATACTGTCTGATAATGAACCGGTCCGTGGAGCTAAAAAGGTTGGGAACCACTGATTTAGAGGACCTGAGCTTGAAGTGAAGTGGAATCGCCCGTGTAGAAATAAAATAGTGCAAGCTTGGTGTTTTTTTTAAACATATATATGATTTCTTTTGTTTGTTTGTTTTGGACCTTTGCTTAAGAAACAATTGTTTGGGCAGATGTCGCTGATTAACTGAAGACCACTGTCCTAGTGTTTGAACAAACTTTAAGACTTCTGCTCCACAGACTTACAGGAGCTTATTTTCTTTTCCAAGTAGGATCCAAAACAGGATGCAACAGTTTTAAAGTCAAAAAGGATGTAGTTCTGTGCATACCTTTCCAAACTCAAACTCACATGGGAGCAGGTAAAAGTAGGACAAGCAGCTCCTGTTGTAGCTAACTCTGACTACTGAACAGAGAAAAAGAAGAACGATGTGAAGAATTATTTCTGCCCTGCCTCAAGAGAATTGCCATATAAAAACAATTAGTCTCATTTCTGCAGGTTTGATTAACACTACCTAATGTTTAAGCCCAGAGGCCTGGGGCCACAGGAGACGGGACTAATTAAAACATATATCCTCAACCTTTTATTGCCAGCTAATTAAAACATATAGCACCTTCAATCATCAGAAAAAGCTAATTTAATCATATGTTGGTTGCTGCTTAATTAGTTCGTATTACTTTCAGTCATTGTTGTTAGCTAATTAAAAATATTTCTGTTCTTCAGGTTTTTGGTGCTTTTATAAAATAGTGATGTTTTTGTGTCTAACCTGGAGGCTCCAAACATTTTATTTTCCCTCAGTAGAATTTATGAATCTTGTGTACATTAAACCTGCTCTGAAATAAGCCAACCAGTTTACATGCATTGTGTGCATGTAATGCTGCACAAAAGTCTTCAGCATTGTTTTATGTTTTCCTTCCAAGGAGTCAGACCTTGTGTATTTTTTAAAGGGGTCTGGATCAGTACTCCAGACTTTCTAAAAATATTTAAACATTTTTCTTTGGAGTTTTTCTGATTTTTTTGCTTACTGTCAAATCAACAGTTCCATATGAGAAATTATATTTGTCTTTTAAATCCATGACTTCTCCATCCACGTCGTTTTCTGAAACGCACTAATTTGCAGGATTCCATATAAAACATGCATCCTGACACACGAAGCTACATGGTCTGTGGGAGCGTTTGTTGACTAAACCATGAGCTGAACACAGGAGCGCTTGCCAACATTTTAGAGGCTAAGCCCACAAGCTACAGCCTGAAACACACTGAATCAGAAAGCAAACTCAGTAGTGCTACACAAGTCCCCTAAATGTGCAAATAGAAGAGCTCAAATGTAAGCTAAGTTCAAACTTACAGAAAGGCAGGCAGCTCTGTCATCCTTCAGTGAAGTCATATTTCCTCCCCACCATCCTCAGCTTCTGTCAACTCTTTATTCCTCCCCGTTGAAAGTGAAAATGGAGCGATAATGTTTTTGCCCATATCTGTGTGTGTTTGTTTGTGTGTAGCATTATTTCTATTCCTCATTGTCAGGGTTCCAGGTTGTTTGAGATTCTTCCTTCCTCTCTTCCCTTCTGTACTTGTCATATGGAGTTTCAGATCCATCCTGTGGAAAGCACTGCTGCTTACCTGTGAGGAGACAGGTGGATACAGCACCTGCCTGTAGACAGGTATCTGTGATACTACTACTACTTTTCACTGGATCATTGAACATCACCTGGTGGTCATAAGTGACAGTGCTTTTCTAATGATTCCCTCATTGTTTATTCCTTGAGTATCAAATGTTCTCCGTGTGGAAATCAATCCATATGACCATCTTCTTGGCTTTTCTGTTTTTCTCGTTGAATCTCTAGTAATCCTTCATGATCAATTCTCTCCTCAACCTTTCTTTAAGCAACATAAAGAAATCAGGTCAATCTACTCATATCAACACCTACTTGCTTGTCCACTCTCCACCATTGTCCTCCTCGCTGTCCCTGCCATTCTCTCTACTCAGGTTCCTGGAACCTACTTGTTCCCTCAGACCTGCAAAAGAAAAAATAGGAGAGCTATGGAAACATCCTGAACATGCTGGGAATCCTGTGAACAAACTAAATACACTGGTCCTCTCCTCCTGCAAACAACACTTCTCTGAAGATCGCTCCTGCTACCTTGGTGTATTTAAACTATTACTTTTTAAAAAGAAGGATTTGCAAGCCAACCAAGTTTTAAATTGTACAAAGTCCATCTAATTGTATAAGTTCCAGTGTTATCTGACTACACACTATAAAACAAAGATAATGTGACTAACTGTATGACTTAGGTATTGTGATTTACTGAAACACATTAAATTATTCAGCAGATTCTTTCATTTCATGCCTGTAATGATTCATTATTTCTGTTTGTTTTCCAGGATGAGGAAATTCCCATTCACTGTATTGATAATAAATTGCAAAGCATATGCGATTATCTTGACTCTTCCAGTTAGCTAGAGGGCTTTTAGTTCTGCAGCAGTGCTCCCCATTCATCAGCTAATCACAGGCTGTAACTCTCACCCATTCATTCTAATACCAATACCGTCCTCATGAAAAATGGAAGAGCAAAGTTTATCCACAGGCTCTAATGCCCTTGGTCATCATCAGACTCTGATTTCAGGATTTGTCACATTATACCAGGGTTTACACAGCACCAAAATACTGCATTTATTAAAACTCCTAACACGGTTTAACAGGGAAAAACGGGCAATTCAGGTAACAAATGCAGGAATATTGTTGTGTAGCCTCAACCAAATGAAAGAAAGGACGTCTGTTGATTTTTTATATCATACAATATTTGATTGTAAAATAATTCTGTGGCATGAAATAAGACATGTAAAGTTGAACAAATGAACAAAGAAAAAATATTTGTTTTAAAAGCTACTCATTGCTTTAAAAACAAATTTTAGGTTTTAAATAAAATCAAACCTAAAATAAAAGTTTATCCTGAGCTGTATTAAATGTTGCAGTGTGAAAGAGTTTACTCCTGTAGTTTTCCAGATATACTGATATGCAATTCTAAAATATGGTTCCACAATCCATGTAAATGAAGCACTCGGCTGGATCCTCCAAAAACCATGCTGAAGCTTGAGTCATATGGTTGACCATAGTTTGTGTCAGTGAACAAATATGGCAGAATTGTCAAGCATAGAGTTGAGAAGAAGATGTTTAGGTGGAAATAAAAAAAAGAATCTCCCTCTAAATGTTAAAAAAGAAAGACTGAGACAGACAAGCCTCTAAAAAGGATGAAGCCATAAAGACAGAGTTCATCATTCAAACACATGCCACTTTTGCTAAACTTCTGCTAGAGCAATAAATTTACAGTTTTAACCTGATGTATCTACTTATCTGCAAACTTTACTCAACAAATCTGAGCGTAAATACGTACTGACACATCAAAACTTTTGGACGCCTCTAGCCCAAACAGTTCTTCCATGGACCTTACCATTGTTGACCTTCAGCTGTTTCTGTAGGTTTTCTTTTTTCACAAATTTACAAATTTTAAATTTAAGGACAATATGAGAAAACTAAACTGTGCAGATTTAATTACTTTGTGAATTTTTTGGCCAGTCTTCATGACATTGTAGTAATAATAATACCTTTACAGATAATGAAATAAAATAATATAGAGTAAGTGCAACCGTAGATTGGTCAGTAAATAAGCAGATGAGGAGAAATCGTATCTCACTGGGCTGTGACTGTTGGTGACTAGTTTGTGAGAATTCCTGTCTTTGAACTAACCACTTTCATTTCAGCTTCCTGAGTAGAAGGACAGAACTACTGCCTGCAGCTGATTCTATCCCAAGGATGAGCTCATAGATATATATATGGCTGGGTGGAACCTCACACTTCAGTACTGATTTACAGCCATAAGTTAGGTAATTCAAAGGAATATTAAGTTAACCTATGTGTCTTTGTAGTCCATGACTCCAGTCTCAGATCCTTGGGTTCCTTCCCCTCAGGTTTTTGTCCTCCCTGCATCTCCTCATATCGCCCAGTGCCTCTCTGAAGTCTACTGAGGTCTACTGAGTCTATTGATGTGTGATTTGCACAACACTGATATGTGAAAGTTACACTTATCATAGAAATTGTTAGCACACTTGTTTAATACTTAGTGGTACACAAAGAAGGTGTTGAGAGAATTTCAAGGATTGCTGCTTTTAGTATAATCAAACCAAGAACAAACAGTCTTGTCTTTACTGACTTAAACAGTATATACAACAAAATAAGGGGATCCATAAAAACGTTTTTACATACGTTACATTGAAAAAGGTTTTTGATTTATTTGGGGGGGGGGTTCTTTACAAAATGTCTTTCACTGTCTTGTGCAGGTCATTCGGTCTGATTTGCTATCGCGCACCGGTCAATGGGGGCCGCGCGCAGCTCATTCGGTCTGGCATGTGGGTCTGTACGTAGAGCTTTTGTCCACTTCATATGTCAGTGCGCCCTCCTTGGTCAGCAGGTAAAAAGCTTTGAAAAAAAGTCCAACATCTTTTGACCCTTTCTCTGTGACATGTTGTATGTTGTAGTAGGTGTTCCTGTGTAAAGAGGTAAAGAAAGGTAGCAGTTTTGGGGATGCGGGTGGAAAAAAAAGTGTATAAAAAATGACATATTTTACAATAAACAAGTGGCGCTTAGCCTGGCGGCGGGGGCAGTAAAGCCAAAATGTTTTGTTGTCGGCTGTAATATAGACCATGTTCTGCTGTTTTCCCGACCACCTACCAGTCTGTTTTTAGATCACTGATTGCTGCTGTCCGACTCGACAAATGTCGGTTAGAAACTACTAATGGCCCCTGTCCCAAAGTCAGACTCCTCAGAGTTTGAATTAATAACGATATAAATGTTTATCAGATCCACAGAGTTTAATCCTTCAGAGAGTTTTTATGTTTTGAGATGGGACACTGAGTTGGGGGGCGTGGCCAACAGCAGCTTATTTGCATAAAAGTGACGTAGCCCTAAAACCACTCATTCTGAAATGAGCTCAAAACAGAACTGATCAGGTGAAATCTCAATATCTGAGAATGATGGTGTGTATTAAATATAATGAACATGTTTTGTACAGCCCACAGACCAATCCTGACTTGTTTAAGGAAGAATAATAGATCCCCTTTAAAGTCAGCTGTCATCGAGTGCGGTTAACTTAACCCTTTAATGTTCCTGCCGACGGACCTTCAGCCGGTTTCTACACAACTTCAATGTGTAAATATGTTGTTATTCTAAAGTTGGTGTTTTGTTTTCTAACTGCAGACATTTGTTCACAGAAACTATGAAATTAATAAACCAAATATTTTAGGTGTGTTAAAAACATCTGCAAAATAAATTTAAAAACAGCTCATGCTTCTAGAACAGCTGACCCTGAAGGCATACCTGCAGTAATGTTTTTGCTCGTGTGTGTGTGTTCGTCTGTAGTGTTAGCAAAATATTTCATGAACCACTGGATGGATTTCAATGAAATTTTCAGAAAGTAATGAACATCTACAGCTAATTTACCTTTGGAGGCAATCACATTTAAGATGGCCACCACAGCTAAGCAACTTTAGTTAACACAAAAATGTCTAAAACTAACAAATATCCAGCTAAATTTGGTTTGGTTGTAGCTGAGCAGGGACGTGAAGTCAGGGGAGGCAGGGGAGGCAGAGCCTCACCTGTCATCGAGACAAGAAGAAAAAATGATAACATAAACTTAATATTAATATTTTTCCACTGATCTTTATATATGACTAATTTTCGAACATTTTTATAGTCAAAATCGCTTAAATTGCATATTTCCTGTTCAAATACAAGGGTGAAATACGAGGTGCGGCAGCAACGAGCCGAGCCTCACCTCTGATTGCGCAATCCATCACAAACTGCTATTGTCCCGTGCCTGTTGCCGTATCGCTGCATGTGGCCAATATAATGTTTGCAGGAGTCAATGCCTCACCAACCATGAACCTCACCACACGTCACTGTAGCTTAGCTGAGTCATTCACATCACATACTCTTTATGGGGTTTGACCAGAACAACTGTCATTTCTCAACAGAAGATGTTCTTAGTTTAAAACTGAGCCTGAAAGGCGACAGGTGACATGCATTCCTTAAATGGATGCTAGGCCTTTTGGCTTTTTGTTTTAGCATGCCAACAATGTGTGCTTAAAGAATTTCACCAGATGGCTGTAAAATCTGTTTTACTGTTCATGACTTCACATTTATAAAACAAAGGGCCTACAAGGCGTTGTGCACCATCATTTTTTGGTGAATTTCCCGTCCAGCAATGAAATTGAAAGTCTCTGGTGAAGACTATCAGTCTGACAGAATGAGCATTACAAGAGTTAATATATTAATGTGAGCTGTGATTGAATCATTAAATCACTTCCTCGTTCTGGATTCCAGATATATACTGTATGTTTCACACCTCAGTATTTTTCCTTTGGGAACCGGACTCATTAAAGCAGAACTATTGTTGTGCAGACAGAAAAAGGTCTGTGCCTTAATGTGAAATGGCTCCCAAGCCACATGGAATCACCTCCATAGAAGTCAATCTTTCTCTGAAAATCCTAAAAGCCACTGAACTTTCTTGCTTTTTTTGGAATTATGGACTTAACTCATTTAATGAAGTTAATTGAAATAAATAAATGTCTAATTATGCACAGATGAATGCATGCCTTGATAAAGGAGTGTATAAATGTTAAAGCTACAAAGAAGTTTGTAATATTCTACTAATATTCAAAATCCCTTTACTTCTCTTGGTGATTTTTATAGTAATTGACACTTCATTAATAGGGTAAAGGATTCAAAGTGGTAATTAAATCATGGTCAGCAGGTGGAATATTATATTTTTCTAAAAGCTATAACTCCTAATGAGGCTTTAAGCTCGTTTCACAGCTAACAGTAGGGGTTAATTGAATAGCAGACAGAGCAGGTACAGGACGACTGCAGTACTTTGATCTAATCATAAAAGTATGTAAGTATAACATACCTATTACCACTTTCAGTTCAGTGGAAGTCTCAAAACCTATTCTAGACTAATGAAAATGTTTAAATCATACCAACATTTTCGGCTCTACGGCTATCAAAACAGGATAAGTTTTAATATTTAAAGGCCTAGAATGTTTGGAGAAATGAATATTCCTCACTGCCTTTCATGTTAAAGTTTTAGACTAAAATCAATTTATAGTGAGAAATGCAACAGTTGTAGTTGTTCCTGTCAAACTTAATAATAATAATAATAATAAGGATCTTATGCCATATGGTGAGATGCCACACAGAGTTTGTGTTATAAATGAATTTCAGCTAATAACAAATTTTAGGTCAGAATCTGTAAAACTGATTGAGTTCTGGCATTTTTTTGTTTTTTCTAAGGTCAGTTGGCTGTGGCAACCATCTTGAATCGGCTTGGATCTGAAAGTTAATCAGTTGTAGATGTACATTTAATGAATATTTTCTGAAAGTTTCTTTAAAATCTGTCCAATGGATCATGAAATGGAAGTTGTGGAAGTGCTTAGAACATGTTTTAGGGATCATTCTCAAAAACTCCCATTGCTAAGCGTCAGTAACTATCTGTAAAAGTGAGTTATTGTCAGGATTTTGTGTTTGAGGCACTTGTTGCTGTGTTTAGTTCTTTGAGACTCCTTGTGTTTATCATGTGCTCTGTTGGTTTTGTCCCTGTGCTGCTTGCCAACGTTTTCCTACAGTCAGTCCTGCTTTCAGCTTCTCATTACTCACCTGCACTCTGTTTGCTAATCAGCCCAGCTGCATTCATTTGGTCCTCATCCCTGTCAGTACTTATCATTCTCTCATTTCCAGGTTTTACTGTTAGTTCAGCTCTGTTTCCTTGTGTTTCAGTTTCTTAGTTCGGTCCTTCATGTCTCCTGGTTTTTTATGTGTAAGCTTGTTTGCTGCCTCGACAGCCCTTTTCTTTCTTAAAAGCTTTAAAATATTATTTTGTCGTCCATCTTCTTGTCTGCACTTTGTTTTGTTTTTTAAAAGTATGTGACAATTATAGCCATTTTCTTCTTTTTGAGGTCATTTGGTTGTGGCAGCCATCTTGAGTCAGGTGTAGATGTGCATCCAATGATTGCTTTGTGCAAGTTTAGATACATTTTGTCCTGTGAGTCATGAGATAGGTGCAGCATGGTGGAGCAGTGGTTAAAGCTGTTGCCGCTCAACAAGAAGGTCACAAGTACATCTCCGAGCTGAGCCTGTGTGGAGTCTGCATGTTTTTCCAGGCATGCCTGGGTTTTCTCTGGGTACCCTGGTTTCCACCCACAGATCAAAAACATTCCTATTAGGTAACTCTAAATTGTCCCTTGGTGTGAATGGTTGTTTGTTTCATGTGATGTACCCCACCTCTCACATAATGACCACTAAAGGAAAAAAAGGGGTAAAGGAAATCGATAAATGAATGTGCAGTTCATTAGAATTTTGCTAACAGACACGGGCAAAAGCATCATCGCTCTGCCTTTGCCTTTCTGCTGCAGGCAATAACAAACAAATACAAAACACCACAATGTCAGATGGAGATAAAAAAGATAAACAGATGCAACAGTGCACTCTTCCTGTGCACCGTTCAACAAACGAAACATCCCTGTTTTAAAGCCAGCAACACACTGAGACACAAGTTTGTTAAAGTTTTTCACACGGTGGAGAGTGGAGAAAGGCAGTGTGGCTGGAAAACACCCAGAACAAGGATATTTTTGTGATTAAGTGTATCAGCCTTGTAACAAAAAAATGCATGGTATTTTCACACCGCTACAGTCCACACTAAAAATCAGACAGACTATGGCTGGTCTTTGCATGGGCTTGTAGAGGTCTTAAGGCTCAAATTAAAAACACAGTGAGCTTCTCAATACCTATAATAGATCCTGATCGCTCCATGATGGTTTTGAGCAGATGCCAAACTATTGGATTGATACTGGGATGGTTTATCGTCATAGTGGCAGAGATCCTGGGTGGAGTGTGGAGAGGCAACGGTCGCAGCATATCCAGGGCATGGGGGTCCATCTGCACTGATTAAGGGTCATGAATATGGAGAAGGACTGGTCACTTGGAGCTGGCAGCACTGCAGAAAATGATTGCAAAGCTTTTACTGCAATAATTAATCCATGCTCTCCACATATGAAGAAGTACCTTGCTTCATTTGCTTTTTTGAATGCAAAACAAAAAGCATCTGTTTTCATCATGGTCAGACCTGCTGAAGTTTCCTTCTCTGCAGCAAAACTGAAACCATCAGCATGGGTAGTCCAGGGCTTTTCTGTATACCCCCAGATCTCATAACACATGAAACGAAAAAATACTGAGAAACTCATATTATGTCAAAGAGTCTGTGCCTAAGGATGTGCACTACAATAGAGTGAGCACACCGTTCAGTAATTGAAGTCACAGCATGTTTGCTCAGTTTTGTGTTGAAGACTCAAAGTTTCTTTTTCACATTAGAGATGTGCTGGTGAGGCTGGAGGAGTTCCAGAAGATGTTTCTCACAGTGTCACAGAGTCAGAATCCTGCTGGTGAAGGCTTTATCCAGCTGCTCTGGTTGTGAAATGTTAAAATTTCACAGTTTGGGACAAGGTCATGGTAACAATCAGTGAAAAAGAAAAAAAGAAAACACACCAGTAAAATAAAGCAAGTATAATACTTGTTTTGTTTGTCATTTGCATTGTAAATGCCATTTCTGATTGGTTTCTGTCATTTTTATCACTTTCACTGTCAAAATTTACTAAATTAGCTCTTTTCCTGATCAGAGCACAGATCCCTGCTTCTCCTCAAAGTGTACAGTCCAACAAATTCAGTTTGAGCCCCCCATTCTTTTCATGTGTCATTTCAAATGTTCTCAGTGTCTGGGTTTAAGGATTGTGAGCTATAAGAAGTTAATCTCCTTGCTGCTCTTTGAACAGTAGTCCTGTCACTGCACTAATGTGCTGTTCTGTTGTCAGTCTATAGGTGGTGTACCCTGCTCATTAAATTAGATTGTTCACATCTATTATATTTATGGGAACAATAAGGTCAACACACATCCTTATGAAGGAGACCAAAGGTGGCAACACAAGTAACACTTCAAATGACACATTGATATTGGAAATTCAATTCAGTTCACTTTATATTTATGTTAACAACAAGTCATCTCAGGCCACTATGTAAAACAGTAACAAATCCAAATCATAAATGTAATTCAGTCCAGTCCAGTTACATTATATAGTAATACAGTCACAATCAGTACATTACAAAAAGTCAGCTAGGAAATAGTTGTCTGTAAGGAAACCAGCTGCAGCATATCCCCCATCCTGCAAGAACGTTGATGACAGCGTAAAGGAATGACCCCCTTTTAACAGGAAGAAGCCTCCAGCAGAACCAGAACCAGAACCAGGCTCAGGGTAGGCTTGGGCTGGGGTTTGAGAGGACAGGAAAGAGAGAGAGACAGACACAGGATTGGTCCAGGTGTATGTTCTATGGGAAGAAAATCAAAGAACACAAAGGAAGCTGTTCATGTCAGCCACGTGTTCTTGCTGGATGTATTTTTTTATATAACATCTCTGAATTAGTCCCAGTTTGCACATGTCGCACAGTGGAAATCTGCTTTTACTTTTTAAAGTGTGGTTTTTATTGTTGGGTGTTTTTGTTGCATGTTTTTATTTTTCTATCCATTTGCATGTTTGTATTTTTCTATTTGCATGTTTGTATTTTTTTTTTATCCACTGTGGACTGAGGGCTAAATTGCTGATGCCAGCCACCTGTGCGGGGTGGGCGTGCCGGGAGGCAGCGTATCCGGGACCTGCCAGACGTTGGCGGTGGATTTTAAAGGGCAGAGGACTTCACATTGACAGGG
>NC_051451.1:334058-348021 GCF_001649575.2 Kryptolebias marmoratus | reverse complement strand
GAACGAGCAAGTGGTTTGCACCGAAGGATCCAATCAGTGGAACGACGTGTCGGATCGACAGCGGGCAGAGGGGGAACTCTGCCCTGGTCCGTAAGTAACGTTCCACTGATTGTCTGCAGGGACCCTTTAAAAGTGTAAATAGGACATCCGCCTCTCGGTGATCGCTATTCTGGCCCAGGTGTTTTGTTTTAACAGGAAGGGCGGCGCTTTGCGTGGAGCGACTGGAGTGAGCTGCGACGACCGCAGGAGGCGGTGGAATCAGGGCTGTGACGTCAGACTGGACGGAGCGCAGGACTCGCTGTTCGAATCAGACTCTGTGGACGTTGCCCTTGAAGGACAATTTTAGCTTGTTCAGGACTGGAACATTTTAATACTTTTTTATTGTGTTTTTACTCTCATTGATTGAGAAAGAAAACTGAGCATTTTTACCCCTTTTGGGAATAAAAATCCTGATTGATTGAACTGTCCTCCCTTGGTGCTGTGTAACTGTTTTCCTCCTTGTTGTCTGGGAACCTGTGATGCCCAGCTGGCATTAAGCTGGGTGTTACACACACATCTAGGGTTGTGTGTTTGTGTGCTGATAATGAGGTGAATTTAACCCACGCAAACGTTATCCATCCCTGAATCATCTGTGACTGAGCGCACAATCACACGAAAAAGACATCAGCATGACAAGGCCACATATTTCTGTCAGCTTCATTCTTCATGCTTGGTCCAGATGGGATGGTGCTGGAAATGATCAAGTAAATAAATGATCAATGGATGAGATGATAAATATGTGAAGGAAGAAAAGCATCAGTGTTTGAGCCGAAAAAAAAATCAAGTGAGAGGAGGGAGAAATTAAAAAGCTGCAGTAATCATCTGTCTATGATTTATTACACGTGCAAACAATTTCTTCTAGTGTGTGTGTGTGTGTGTGATTTTTTTTTTGTGTGTACAAAGAAGATTATCAAAGAGGGGAACAAACCCAAACATATGGGAGACAAATGTGTGTGTGATGGAAACTGTTCTGCCCTGGCTGCTGGAGGTAAATACTGCAGTACTCAGTGAAATACGTTTGATTCTTGCAAAGATCACACTCAAAACACAAAGTATTTATTAAAAACAGAAGCACTGCACTGACATTACAAAAGTGTAATATTGATGCAAGTCTGGAAAGTTTTTCTCTCATTTTCTAGCTCCTCCTGTAACTTGTTCTTTTTGTTAACCTAAGTCTAAAGCTACATTTTATCAAGCTTTGTTTTTGTAAAGTCTAGCAGTAAAAGTAGAGTAAAAAGAGAATCTAACAAAAGTTAAGAAGAACTCTTTGTAACTTTAAAAGGAAAGTCAAGTAACGAATGGCTCCAGCTTCTTGTCATTCGTCCATCAGCTGACAGCTCCGGATCTTCATCAAAGCCAACAGCGCAACCTCAGGTGACCTTGGAGGAAACGCTGACCTCAACAGACCTTCAGTCAATTTTGGCCTCAAGCTTCCTGTTGAGCTCCAACCCAGACAGATGGAGAGGCTGCTGGCCACACAACTTTAATGCCGATAAGGCACCTCCTCTCCAGGTCATAGGAAAAGCAGTGTTTGGTTCAGTTATGAAATTTTAAACTGATGCAAGTTAATAAACCACTATCTGAATTTTTAATCTGATCCTTAATGAAATTAATCTGACGATCTGGTAGAATTATTGACCTCCTTCTGACCCAAATTCCAAAGTGTCAAAACAATCTAACTTGTCTTATTCAGAACATCCCAGTGTTTTAGACAAAGTTCTGATCTAGGTCTTCCTTCGAAGAATGAAGCAGAACTTTTCAGCTGGCAGCCGTGGGCCAGGTGAGTTCAGTCTGACAGCCAATGAGTTCATGTGAGGTTTTGGGGTTTTCTTTGTGTCTTTCTTGGGTTTTGTTAGTTATCTTGTTTTCCTTTTTGTACTGCCTGTCTCCAGTGTTTTTCCATTCATCCTTAGTCTTCACTCGGTTTTTAGCCACCCCCACTTCCACCTGACAGTAATGAGTTTCACACACCTGTGCCCACTTACCTATCATCCTCTGTGTTTTATAAGTCCGGTCTTCTCCTCCACTCTCCGCTGGTTCATTGCTTTTGGTTCATGCTTGTTGTCCTTTGTCCATGTTTTACCTCTCCATGCTTTGCTTCTCTATGTTTGTACTTAGTTCCAGTTTTCGCTGCCACGTCAGCCTTTTGGTTTTTGTGTGTTTTTATTTAATAAGTTAGTTTTCTTTAAGATGAGTCTGCACTCTGGGTTCGCCTCCTTCTCCCCTGACGATAACAGTTCATTGGGGAAAAAAAATAGATTTTAAATCAAACTTTGTAAAAAAAAAACTTTAAAAAAATCTAAAAATGACAAATATTTCTGTCAGATGATCTTGTTATATATGATCTATGACAGGGCTACACAACTGCCTGCCAATGACTTAATTTAAAGTTTTAAACTAGATTTTAAATCAGAAACAAATGATAGTCTATATTTTTTTCCTGACTTGAAATCTATTTAGAGTGGTTAGTACATTTGGCAACACAATGTCAAAGCTAAAAAAGAACAGTTGGTATCAAAAATCATGAATTCAACAGTGAGTGGATGGATAAATGTTTTTACTGAAACTGCTGAAGGCAAGCTGATGTGTCTGCTCTGCAACAAGTGCAGCGCTGTTGCAATGGATTACAATCTGTGGAGGGTCTTCCTAACCAAACACTGTGGCTTCAACCACTTTTCCACCTGGGTTGGAGGTTCACCAGCAAAAACAACATCTCTCTTAAAGAAAATGGAGTGTAGCTGTGGTGTTTTTAGCATGTCCTGCTTGAGTCGACAGAGAAGATCCACACCTTGTCACCGTGTGGATCCTCGGGGAAAAGAAGCAGCTTCTCACCATTTCTAAGATGGTAAAAGAGTGCATCGCATTAGATGAAGTGGTCCTTGACAGTCTTGTAAAAAAGCAGGTTCTAGCAATCATTCACGTTTATACCTATGTCGACACATCTACATCTATTCTGGCTTCAGAAGTTTACACAACTCTTTTGACCGAGCTGAGGGGAGGAAATTTGTCGGCTGACGAATCCACTGATCTGACACAGCTTAGCTTTGTTTATTTGTTTGTTGTCTTGATGTTGACTGCTTCCAAGAGGACCTACAGGGCCTGACAGCCTTGAAAAGAAAATACCCCACAGCAGTACTTTTTTAGAAATATGTTGATCTTTTTTCCAATGGCAGTGGACTGGATTTGGACCATGTTAACACACTCCTGACCAACGGCTGTTTTTAATATAGTGTTTCACGTTGGAACATCACTGCTTCTATTGCAAAGGGAAAAAATGAAATGTAATTTCTTTGATTTGCACATTTGGAATATGTTCATTGCATTTATAATTCAATGCAGAAAATAAACAAATTTAAAAGGTGACCAATCATTGTAATACATGATTTATTTATATAATGACAATATTTGCTGGATGTCTGGTCGCTGAACTGTTGGCTTTCAATAACCGCGGCTAATTCTTAATTCTTGCTTCTGAATGTTATCTCTGTTAAGTCACTGTAAAGTGATTTTATATATTTTTTAATCATGTTTAGATAATTTAGAGAGATCACTTGTTGCTAAAACTCAGAACATGATTCCTAAGTTTTCAGTGTTAATGTCTCAGGTCTTCAACATACTGTAAGCATTACTCATTCTGTGTATCTTAGCCTGGTCAGCTGACTGACTTTTCAGTATTTTACTGCAGAATCTACACATACACACTGCTCCACAGACAGCCTGAGGCCAGTTTGAACAACCTTATGTATCTTAGGATAAAGCTTTGTTTTGATTTCTGCTCCTGTGTCACATCTGCTCCTAGATTCTGAATAACAGATCTGCATCTTTACTGCATCTCCTTGATTTCATACAACCTCAGGATTCCTTTGTTTTTTGTCAGATCATCCATCCATCCATTTTCTTTAACCACTTCTTTCCAGGTCACACTGGACAGGTCGCAGGACCATCACAGGGCCACATAGAGATAAACGAGACAAACAAAGATACTCCCTCTCACTCACACCTAGAGACAATTTTTAGAGTTGCCAATTGCATGTTTTTGGTCTGTGGGAGGAAACCAGAGTGCCTGAAGTAAACCCACATGAGCACAGGGAGAACATGTAAACTCCACCCAGAAAGGCTCAACCTAAACCTGTACCTCACCCTTCTTCCCTTTGTTTAGGTTCAAATACATGCAAATGTAAAATACCTGTCATGAGGCCCACTGAGTTAGGCTCTCTCCCACTGTCAGCATGTCTGTTGTGGCTTTTCAAAGTTATTGGCAGCAGTGAAAAATAAACAGGCCTGTTATTGCTGCGTTTCTCAGAAGAAAGTGCTTTCAGTCCTCTGGTTTTGTGTTTCCTCTGACTTACTTGAATGTGCACAGCTGACATTTGTTTGTGGGAGTTTAAAAGCAGCCAAAGTTTAAAAGGACCGGGACAAAGCAGAAACCTTTGTGTTAACCACAAACAAACAGAAAGGAATTCAGTCATTTTCTTTGCTAAATTATATATTGTTTGAAAAGAAAACCTTAGCTATGACTCACCTCCTGTAGTCGCTTTAAAATTAGACAACACAACACTAAAAAAAGACCAACAGTTCTGCTAACAAACCTGGGATTTTCTCACCTGTATGAAGTGTTCTGTCACAAAGAGATCATGCTGGAGGCTTTGCAGCAAATTAGGCGCTGAACCTTGAGTTTTGTTCTTTACTCTCAGAGAGCAACAGAGTATTTCTGCAGGTTTTCTCAGTGCACTAAACCTAAACTAACACATGCACAAAAATAGCACCAAATCATGCTAATTTGTAAACCTAGAATTTACACATTTTTATTATAATCATAATAATTATAGTTATTATTTTTGACTGATTATGTTTAAAACAAATACATATTCTGAAAATCATACAGGCCAGCCAAAAAGGGCCCTGGTCAGTTTGTCTCTCTGCCAAACTATCCCTCCCTTGTAACCAGTGGGTAATATATCTAAATTGTTAGAATATCTGCACATTCCTGCATTCACAGGCACCAGTTCCAAGCAAAGGAATGCATATCACCCACTGCCTTTTCTGTCGGAGTTTAAACCATGATCATCTGATGAGGAGCAGATACACAACTGAACTGTTTTGGTCAAACGTCGTAAATAACTTGGTTCAGAATTTCATGTGATCTTGTAATACAGGTCAGAGTATGTGGTAATGATTCTCAAACTTTAGCTCACTATCTGTAAATGGGACTGAGTCAGAACCATTTTTGTGTTGGCTAAGGTTAATTAGCTATGGTGGCCATCTTGAATTGGGTTGACTCTACATGTTGTAGGTGTACATTTATTGATTACTTTGACAGCTTCATCAAAATCCATCTTTCATCTGGAGCTCATGAGATATTTGTAGTGGTGGGCCGTCAGGGTCAGCAAGGCCTTCTCTGCTGGCCTAACATAACCAGAAATCATCATAATTATGATAAAGGTTCTTTTAATTTTTAAATTACTTTCCCTAGATATCTAAAAGTATTAATTTTCTCTTCATGTCATATTATGCTCCTTCCAGTGCTGTTGTTTTTAGGTTAGAGTTTTTATCCAATCAGAATTCAGCTACTTTATGTTGCCAGGCTGTATGAAATCTGCCCGGGCCTTCAGAATCAACAATGCTGGTGTCTGTGCTGTAAGTGAACGAGCAAATACAGTTGATAGACAGCTGCGATAGCCAATCAGATCACGAGTTGTGTCAGTAAGGCCCTCTAGCTAGCCTCACGTTGAACGTGACATTCACACGTCCTGTGATTGGATATGGATACTTACTAGTTTGAGCCGCGGCAGTACTATGCAGATCAACAGAGTCACACCTGGGACTGTTAACGGTTAAAAAGCTTTTTAACCCACAATGGCTGAAGGAGAGCAACATGTTGATTTGGTTGCTGATTTACTGGCAAGGCTGTTTTCAAGCCAAACTTTTCAAGAGAAGCTAGATCTCGTTAGAGGAGGTCAGCCGACCCCCGAGCTAGCTAACCTGTCCCGAGCTAGCTAACCTGTCCCGAGCTAGCTAACCTGTCCCAGAATGGATTTTGTGTTGAAATAAGTGTTTTGGGGGACACAGCCGTTTTGGTGAGTGCAAACATTTTAAGTCTGTGATGAAACTTGTGGCAGAAGACTTGCTTTTGAACTCAAAACATCTGCATAAAACGTGACCAAAGCTTCAAAATGGATAGTATCTCTATAATATTCCTTCATGTACAATTCTGCCACAAAAAAAAAATAGGCATTCAATGGCAGGCTAAATGAAAGCTACTCTGAGCCATAAGGGAACTTACAGGAAAGTAGGTAGAGTAAAACCGATTTGTCTCTCTTCATATGAAACCTTAAATGCACCAACAAATACAAGAGTGACAGGATCCATTTCTATCATTGTTGCTGGCATGATTTCAGCATGAAAACCTTCTGCTGCTTGATGGAAGTGAGCTTGAACTTTGTGGCCTCCTGCTAGCTGGTGTCTGTTGGAGGCTTGCTGGGAAAGGATGAGAGCGTGTCAGCTGTTGTTCAGAGGGTGGAGTGAGCTCTGCTGATTCACAGCTGGACTTTCCTCAGTTTCCTCAGGAGGAAAAATAAAGTTAGCCAGACTGCTGTCAACAACAATCTATGTGTCCTTGTTTCAGTGATCCTTCATACTGAGGTTTAATTTGTTTTATTAGCAGTAATGATGCTTGCTAACGGAGGCATTTTGAAACTTATTTCGTAGCATCCTGGGAACATCATCAAGTTACACACATTGCATAATAATTTTAATAGTTGTTGTGGCGGTTGTAATGAAAGAGGAGATGACAGTTAAACTCACAAACTTCATTATAGTAACTGTGAACATGCCATTGCAGAATGTGGTTCAGCCTCATTCTTCTTCTCTGTTTCTGCCCTCTGCTGTTACTGAAGTGCCCTCTAGCAATAACAGAACAGGGCATAAATTAATTCCCTGTGTAGACCTCAGAACACAACATCTCTCCTGTTACCCAAACAGACCTCATTCACTTGGTCTTCTTCTTCTTTTTCTTTCAGCGATTCTCTTTTCAGGGGTTTCCACAGCGAGGCATCCTCCTCCATCTCACTCTGTCCTCCTTGTCCTCTCTAACCGCATCCATATATGTCCTCTTTGTCTTTTTCCTGGCAGCTGCATCTCTAACATCCTTCTACCAATATACCCACTGTCCCTCCTCTGCACTTCTCCATCAGCATCCTCAAATTAAAGATGGCATCTGTGGAGCTCTTTTTTGTAATAAAACACTCCTGCTGCTCATAAATAGTCTCCTCTTGTCTCAGTCTAGCTTCCACAACTCTCTCCCAGATCTTCATCATGGTTCATCAACTTAATTCCCCTGTAGTTGCTACAAGTCTAAACATCACCTTTGTTCTTAAAGATTGGTACCAACACACTTCTCCTCCATGCCTCAGGTTTTTTCTCACTCTCAAAATGTCCCTGAATAATTAGGCCAAAAACCTCACTGCCATCTCTCCTACACATTGCCTTACCTCCACTGGTCCAACTGCCTTCCTCTTCTTCATCCTTTTTAAAGCTTTCTGAGCTTCATCCTTGGGAAAGCTACCTCTTCTTGTTCTTTTACACAGGATGTAGTCTACCTGCACACTCCTGCCACTCTCAACCTGATTCATTTGAAGCAAAGGTAAGATTTTCTCAAAAATACTAATATCACTGCAATGTAAAATAAAGGGTCTGCAAATTATCTTTATCCATTCAATTGGCAGAAGAGCTATTAATTACCTCCACTGAAGAAGCATAATTTCAGTAGTTTTGGTTGTCCATCTGTCTGTCTGTTAGTAAGATTATTTTAAAACTCACGAACAGATTTTTTAAATTATTTATTTTCATTTTTTCAACAAACAACAATTTAACAGAGAGATGTACTATATTTCATTTCCATTTTACCTCAAATTAGTCCACCTGCCACTGTTGTTTGCAGTAGTTAGTTCCATGTTAAGTACCTTTTATTCTCTCTTTCCGTTGTGTGATGCTGGGAGTTTGTAACTTTAACCATGAAGTGGGCAACACCTTCTGAGCTATCATTTTTAGAATTTTAATCAGGTATTTAGCATCATTTCCTGCCAGGTGTTCCAGTAATATTCTGAGTATATATTGTGTTAAATCAAGTTTTACCTCCACTCCCATAATCTCCTTGATTTCTTTTTGTACAGATTGCCAGAAAGTCACTTTTGGACAGTCCCAATATATGCTGGTAAAGTCACCTTCCTCTCCACACTTTCTGCAACATAGATTAGACATTTTACAGTATTTGGAAGCGATGATTGGGGTATTAAAATAGTGGACCTTTCCCTTCCTGTCAAATTCCCTCCATGTAGGACTGGTAGTTAATTTATGGCCACACCTGAATGTTTAGCCCAGTCACCATCTGTTATTATTACATTTGCTTCTAATTCCCATTACTCCTTTATACTTAAGCTATTAACCATGGAATTGCTCTGTAATGCTTTATAAATTTTGGAAACTATCCCTTTCATCAAGTCACCTTCCTTACATGCCATAAGCAACTCCCTAATTTTAGTTGATTCCTTCAATATTTTTCCCATTCATCATGTTTCTGGAGGTAGTGGACCAGCCCCTTATCTGTCCATTTCTTAAACCCTTTATCTAGAGAACATGGAATAAACTCCGGAGCTTTAGCAATTTTTGTAGCTCAACCTACCAAATTGAATAGACCGGTTTGAATTTGCAGGGAAGGGGGCAATGTATGATTTATGTCAGAAAGGGCACTGATTCCAACGACACCTTTGGACAGGATCTCTGCTCCATTTGAATCGTTATCTTTTGTCATCCATAATATTATATTATAAATTATTATTATCTATTATCTATCATCTATAATCTCTAATCTCTAATGATACATTACTGCGATACGGCACCTTAATCACAACCTACTACCTCTATTGCTGCTGTCGTACTACTACTCTGCATACTGACGTCATACTGCTTTCTTTCTGAATATTGTTCATTATGGGTAAATTATATGTAAAGTATCTGTACATTGTTATTACTAGAGAGACAAGAACAGCCGGAAACAAATTCCTTGTGTGTGAAAACATACTTGGCCAATAAACCTGATTCTGATTCTGATATTAATGCAATATTTTCGAACGTCTGGTACAGCCCCCTTTATTTTGTGGGGCTAAGAGTGTACAAAAAGAGTACAAATGAAGCAAATGTTGTCACTTCCTCCACTCCTCTGGATGTAAAGAAGAATGACGAGAACCATAAAACATGGTCTAATTACTCTGTTATCTAAGGCAGACAAAGATCCTTTAAAAATAGAAAATCGTTTCACACTTTCACTTTTAAATATTCATGAAAAATCTTGGCACAGGTTTGTGCTAAGCAACTGAAAACAATTCAAGAGAGATAATAAGTGAAAACAAAAGTGGATTTATTTATAAAGCTTACTTGTACAGTCCCTAAACATTAGTAAGAGATTTTCTCTAAATAATTACACCTTTAAAGTCAAATGGATTAAACATGTTTGGAGATGCCAGAATCTTTGTGGAAGGGAGTTTAAAATTTTTGCATAGCTGCAACTTCATTGTCACTAAATTGCCAGTAAAACTCTCAAAGTTTTACCAACAAACATTACTCTCATGGAATTTGTGTCATACACACAATTTTCTTAGTGGAATATTGTTTGTGTTTGTGCTGATATCAGTTTCCTTTGTAGTTGCGTTTGTAACAGTGAAAATAAATGAAGCTGGAAAGAAAAAAAAAATCCTGACAACAGCGCCACCTGCAGAAGACTTCTCTCTAAGACACTTTTTTCTGAGAACTGATGTTGTTTTTCTCAGACCTGATGTTGTTTTTCTCAGACCTGAGTCTGATGCTGTTTTTTCTGATGTCTGATGTTGTTTTTCCTGAGACCTGAGGATGTCCTAAAATGTACACTATAGACAGGAGCCCAGCCACAGCCTGCAGCTCACAGCCACAGGTAACTGCTAGCCACCTTCTTACTGACTTATCAGATATTGGTACAACCAAAGCAGATGAACTTAAAACAGCCTCAAACTTAGTGACACTTATTTTGCTGCAAAACCAATTCATACCCCCCAGAAACTGGGTAGCCCCGTCACAGATGATATTTGTGAAACAAAGAAAAGTCCCGGATGAGATTTTCAAAGAAAGCTTATATCTGAGGTACAGTATTTCACAGGATGGGTTGTTTTGTGTGTCCTGTATGATGTTTTCATCTGGTGACATGATTCAACTAAAATGCTATGTAGGCCTATATGTATGTGTGTCCATCATTGTACTCGTTGGGCCTTGTGTGGGTCAGATGTGCTGGTTTTGTGCATCACACACGATGCTCATTGTGGTTGTGGTTGTGTTTGTGTGGGTCAGGTGCAGCAATGGTCTTGTACATACCCTCTGATAAAATCCTGCAGGCGCCCCCTGATAGTTTCTACCCTTTTCATGAGAGTTAGGGGTAAAATCTCCCACTTGTCTAGGTCCCTTCCTATTTCTGTAATCAACTTTCCATAATTGGCATCAAAGATCTGTAAGACCTGAGGGGTGATAATAACTCCTAGGTATCTAAAACCTTTGTTGGTCCATTTAAAACCAAATCTTTCCTTCCACTCTCTACTCCAAGTGCCTGAAACCATCATAGCAACAGATTTACTCTCATTGGTCACATATCCTGAGATTTCTCCTTTCTTTTCAGATTTCTTCTCTAAGGTTTTCCAGCAGAGCAGGAATGGACACCCTGGGGTCATTCAAAATTACCAGCAGGTCATCCACATATAATAACACTTTATGTTCCACTCCACCCTCATCCTTTATACCTTTTATGAAGTTATTGTTTCTTATTAACTTAGCCAGTGGTTCAGTGCTTAAGGCAAAGAGTAAAGGGATTAAACAGTCCCCTTGTCTGACCCCTATTTTAAGGAAGAAGAATTCTGAGCAATATGCATTAACTCTGACCTGTGATTTAGTTTTTTTATAGATTATTTTTATCCAATCAATACAATTATGTAAAAACCCAAATGCTGATAATATCTGAAACTATGAAATTATGTATTATGTATTCTGCGTCCTGGTGTTGTGTTATCAACATGAATAACAGTCTCTCCTCCCCCTGATGTTCTCTGGTCAATATGACGATGTTTAAACTTTAAAATAAGATAAACCACAAATCCAACTCACCATAACCCTGAATCAGTGGAGCCCTGAGCCTTTTTCTCAGTAACCAGACGGTCCCATCTAGGGCTTCCAGAGATGTTTGTTTTTTACTCATGTTGCTGCTTGTGGGTTTGTTTTTAGTGGTAACGGATCAAGTGACCTAGATAAGCGTTCTGACACGCATCAAGAGGGAGTCATAGACGGATGGAGTGGAGACAATCCGATCAGTTTTCAAAATAAATGTCGTTCAGACTCGGAAAATTTTAAAAAACGGAAATACTGTAAGTTAATTATTCTTTCTCTATGGCCTGGTACCAAATGATCCATGGACGGATACCGGTGCGTTTGGGTACATCTGCCTTACTCAATACCTGAACTAAATCATCTGTAAGGTTTTTGTAAACCTCCCCTGTAAGCCCATCTGTCCTGGGTGATTTGTTGTTGTTTTTTCAAAGTGTTTATTGTGTCCCTTATTTCCTGGGCGGAGACTGGTCTAATCAACTCAGATGGTTCTTCTTTAGCCAAGCTTGGTATATAATTTTTTTAAGGAAAGCCTGAGTAGTATTATTGTTGAGTCAACTGTCTGTGTCTTCATAAAGGTTTTTATAATAAACTGCAAATGCTTCTGCAATTTCTTTGGGTTGACTCAAAACTTGTTTGGATATGGGGTGCCTTATTTTGGGATTATTCTTTTAGTTTGAAGTTTTCTCAACTGAAATGCTAGTAACTGGCCTGTTTGTCAGGATTTGGGGGTTGTTGTCATTTTTCATGTTTAGGTTTGGGTTTGTTGTTTCTTGTATTTTGTCTTTTTGCTTACTCTTGTCTTTGTTCAGTTTTTGTTCCTCGTCTTTTGTACTCTGGTCATCAATCAGTCTCTTGTTTGCCTGCCACACCCATCTTCACCTGATCCTAGTTGTAATCACTCACCTGTGCCCACTTCCATAATTACCCTCTGTTTTTAAAACCTGGTCATATCCTCCATTAACTGCTTGTTCGTTGTTGCTTCATGCGCTGTCTGGTTTTCTTGTCTTGCCTCTTGGGTTTGCTCGTGTTCGGTTTGGATTTTGTTATGTTTGGTTTTGCTTCTACGTCAGCCTTTGTTTTGTTCTTTTATTTTGAATAAATTAGTTTCCTTTAAGTTCTCGTCATGAGCCTGCGCTCTGGGTTCGCCTCCTTCTCCACCCAACCTGACACTGTTACCCAATTCATGATATTCTGGGCTTATAAAATGGAATTAAATAAATTCATTTTATCAGAAATGCAACTGAAATTCATTAAGAATCACAGACCTTTGTTCATATTCTTTCACTTTTTTTCCACAACCTTTTTTAAACCAATTTATTTCATTATTTTATTATTACAGCTTTTGTCCATGCTGTCACATGTCTTTCCCTTTGCAGAACAGTTTGTGTTGGTGTTCATTTTGGGCTAAGGTGTTTCTCTGCTGTATCGGTTCTTGGTGTTTCAATTGAGCAAAGCAAAAGTCATGCTTCATTCAGTCTTTTCCCATCGCTGAGGACAAATGAACTTAGATCAGTGCTGAAAAAGGATCCTTGTACTGGGTCTCTCTTTTTTCCACACTAAAAGGCTTATTCACTCTGACCAATAGTGAATTTTGTGGGTTTGGATCCTCTTTTTCTGTTTGTGTAACATGCACTTTTGGCTAGTTGTACAGCCACGTTATCTCTAACATGGTTATGCTGTCTATTGTCCTTAGGTGGAGGCAGGATGTCCTGTTTGGTCCTCATTGGTCATCAGCTGAGAAGCTGGAAAGGGAATTCACCAGTTGTAGCATGAGGTGAAGCCCTGTAGTTGTGAAGCATTTCAGTAACTGCAGGTTTCCAGGGTTGTTGTGTGGCTTGTTTGCCAAGGATGGTATACACTTGTTCTGATGTACTTAATTTCACATTCACTCAGGAAATCAGCAAAAGCAGAAGACATAAACTGTGGTCCATTATCAGTTGTGATGGTACAAGGGTTTTCATCACATGCAACAGATGTTAGAAATGCCATGATAGTGTTTGTTGTAGCAATAGGATTAAATGCTACTTTAGACCATTTACTGAAATAATCAACAAGAGTGATGGCGAATCTGCAGGCGTAAGTTCCATGTTCAAGTGGACCCACAATGTTGACATCCATCCATCCTCTTCCGCTTAGGGGGGTAGCAGCCTGAGCAGGGAGACCCAGACTTCCCTCTTCCGGGGGAATCCCAAGGCGTTCCCAGGCCAGCTGAGAAACATAGTCCCTCCAGCGTGTCCTGGGTCTTCCCCTGGGCCTCCTCCCAGTGGGACGTGCCCGGAACACCTCACCAGGGAGGCGACCAGGAGGCATCCTCACCAGATGCCCGAGCCACCGTTGAGGTGGCTCGGGCATCTCGACGTGGAGGAGCAGCGGCTCTACTCTGAGTCCCTCCCGGATGACCGAGCTTCTCACCCTATCTCTAAGGGAGAGCCAAGACACCCTGCAGAGGAAACTCATTTCAGCCGCTTGTATTCGCGATCTTGTTCTTTCAGTCACTACCCAAAGCTCGTGACCATAGATGAGGGTAGGAACATAGATCGACCGGTAAATCGAGAGCTTCGCTTTTTGACTCAGCTCTCTCTTCACTACGACAGATCGGTACAGCGCCCGCTTCACTGCAGANGCTGCACCAATCCGCCTGTCNATCTCCCGCTCCATTTTTCCCTCATTCGTGAACAAGACCCCGAGATACTTAAACTCCTCCACTTGGGGCAGGACATCTTCCCCGACCCGGAGAAGGCACTCT
>NC_051451.1:323565-331828 GCF_001649575.2 Kryptolebias marmoratus | reverse complement strand
GGGCTTTCTCTTTATTTAAAGGAAGAAGAAATAAGAAGAAAAAAGGGGTTTATCTTAGCAGGCCAAGGCCAGTTCTGATCATAGCAAAAACACATAACACATCACTGATTGGGAGAGCCAGATGGTGTGGCGCCCGCCGGCCCGCCGTCTGACCTTGGTCTCTCACGTAGGCAGTGTTCCACATGAGCACAAAGGCTGATAATGTAAAAACCCTAACACTAACAGTGGTGTCTCTGTAGCCAGTTCATGATGCAGACAGAAGTATGGTTTGACTTATACTGGAAGGGGTTTCTTCTCTTCAAGCCATCCTTGTCATGTGCGGTGGAGATGATGGAGACGAACCCAGAACGCAGACTCATAATAAAAGAAAAATTAATGAAACTAATTTATGAAACTAAAGAATATACGAAAACAAAAAGCTGACATGGCAGCAAAAACAGAAGGATAAACTGAACATAAAACATGGAGCAGCAGAACCAGGAATGACGGCGAGACAAACAAAACAGCAACAATGGACCAGCGGAGTATTGACAGAAATGACCGGGTTTTAAAGCACTGAGGATAATCAGGTAAGTGGGAACAGGTGACATGATTACCAAAGTTGGACAGGTGTAGGTGGGCGTGGCAGGGAGACAGAGAGAGATAGACTGAGGAGGGAGGAGAAAGTGAAAACACGAAACGAGACAGAAACTAAACACAAACCAGCCAACTAAATAAGAATGAAACAAAACCAAAACACAGGAAAAACCCAAATCCCCACAATCCTGATGGATGATTTGTCCCAGTTTTCTAAGTTTAAAACAGTCTTCACATTCAGGTGTAAAATCAATAAGCAAGAGTACAGTTAAGAGAAGAGAGATTTCAGCTGTCTGTGATCAAGTCTTGTTCAAAATTTGCAGCTGTGTTTGTAGTGCTCAGTAGTAGGCAAACAGGTTGCACTGAGTTGTTCATCCGAATCTTGTGGATGAACCCTGCAACACCTATAAGATGGTGAGCTGAATTATAAGTAGTAGTGAACATTATTCACCCTGCCTGTTTTTGTTTAAGAGGGGTTTTTTTGCATCATCTTTAATGAAAGTCAGTTTTCCAGCAATGATGTTAATCTGCAGAAATTTTATCAGATCCAGGCCTAGTAGCGGTGATCCAAACTTCCCTATACAGAATGACAGTTGAACTTTGTTGCTTTGATTTGCTACTCCTGCTGTAACTTGAAGGCAGCCAATAACAGGTCGGTCACCTTTTGCATATGTGACTAGTTTAACTTTGTGTTCTGTCTACAAACAACACTTTGCTTTGTGCACATGATTTTAGCAAATGCTGCAGCCGTCAGCCTAACAACATTAACATACAGTACTGCTAACATAGGAACAACCACTTATCTCACTACAACCACAGGTGATTTGCATACTTTGAGGAAATGTTTTTTTTTTTTTTAATTTTCACATTTTAGGCAACACAACATATTTTCTCATTACCCAGGTGTTAATCTGATCCACATCCAATTAGTGACGTTATTTTTCAAGACTTGTCTGAACATGAGGTGGAGGTCACATGTCTGAGCTGCTCGTGCCCCTCTTTTCCTTTGAAAACAAGGATTTGAAACATCTATAGCCAGCCTGTACAGGTGGAGGCAGAACTGAACTCACAGCTGAGATCAGTGTAGTTGATCTTTATGTCTTGCTGGTTTGTAACGAACATGTGGGGGAAGTTCACGTGTTTGACTATTTGTGCTCCTCTTTATCATTAAAAAGAAGTATTTGCAGCATCTACAGCCTGCACAGGTGGAGGCAGGACTGAACTTACAGCTGAGAACAGTGTAGCATTTTAACTGCTGTTTCCACTTGACATGCAATGGTTACAGCTTTGTCCAGTGGAAGGTCATCATCTAGCAATAACCTTTTATTCACATTACTAAAATAACCATTAGAAATGAGTTGATCTGTTTTCCATCATCTCAAACCCAAATGGTGCAGCTAAGCTCTGATCTAGGTGAAATATTGGCTTGCAGTTTCATCGGCTCATTGCCCACGTTGTTTGAATGTATGTGTGCACCTTAACTTTGGGGACAAAAAGTCTTTCAAGTGCAGTCATGGCTTTATTAAATGCTGTACCTTGTTCTGGTAGTGTGTAGAACAGACATTGTGTGTCTGCACCCAAGCAGTGTAATAAAACAGCACATTGTCTTTCATCTGGCCATTCATCTCCCCAGGCATTTATGACGAGAATGTAATTGTCAGGTATTTTCCACCATGTTGTAACTGGTATTGGAGGCTCACCGGTGTGATGCAGGAAAGGTGGTGGACTTAGTATCGAAGCACTCATCCTCATCACCAGTTTTGTTGGGGCAGTTGTAATGAAATATGAGACAATAGTTAAACTCACAAACTTTACTACAGTAACTGTGAAGACACCATTAGAGAGTATGGTTCAGCCTCATTGTTCTTTTCTTCTGTCACAGCAGCATCCTCTAGCAACAAGATGTAATAACAGCTACAGAACAGAACATACATGTGTCTCTTCTGTGCGCTGTTCAGCAATAATGTACACTGAAAAGGTACAAAAGACAACCTTTTATTTTTGGTATATTCCCTGACTGCAATAAATTACAGAAAACAAATAAATGTTTTCTTTGAATGCAATACTTATAAAACTATGCACGTATTAACAATATAGCATATATTTATACAATTGCCATAATAATAAATATACTCGTGAGTTCTGAACCCAGGAACTGACACAAAGGAACATGAGTTTAAAATCATCTTGAGAATGTTCAGGTGATGATATTAATGTGTTTTTCCCTCATTGTCACTTGATTCTGTTGTTGTTGTTGTTGTTTGTTTTTTCATGTTCTGAGGAGGAGGTGGGAGGATCCAAGTGTCTGGAGGACTGAGGCAGTGGATTGATAGAGAGTGGGTCAGGAAGGTAAGTGAATATTTTCTTGATGAGGATTACCAGCTTATTTGACGAGGAGGTCTCAAAGGGGTTCAAGGAGTAGAGAGCTTCCATCTGTCCAGCAGTCCAAGAGGAACTCAGAGTTGGTTCTACACAGAGAAAGCCCAAGTGAAGTTAAGGACATCAATAAATAAATACCCTAATAAGCCTAAGAATGATCAAAAGAGTTGGCAACAATGATCATTAGTGTAACAATACAATCCAGCATTACGTTGTGGTCTGAGCGTTATACTGTCGGACCAGCTTAACTCAAGCGATACCCACTCTGGCTTCCACATGGAGTCTAGTATTTCCTGACTGGGTGATGGGTGAAACTTCTGGAGGTGGCATCAGGAAGTGCAGGACTGAGAACCTGCCAGCCCACGGCTCCACTTAGAGGAAAACTGGGAGGAGCATGTCTGGAACTGGCAGGATTCTCACAAAACAAAAAAGTAAAAGTAGCAACAAGTAATCAGCAAATTCTTCACCATTCCAGACCATTCATCCAAGACTGATCCTCATCTTTTTCAACCTCTGAACACGTGAACTTTTCTAGTTGGATTTTCTTAAGATTTAGCATATAAAACTGTATGACTATATTTAAGACAAAGGCATTACCCAGATAAATATGACCCTTACTTTCTCTCTGTGAAATACTCCCACAGAGCATGAAATTAGCTGTAAATCACAAAGTTCAGTGCAGTCAGCATGTTAGGGCTCCACACAGTCAGTCACTGCTGGGCTGCTGCATCCACTCTTTACACCCCACCAGGACAAAGATTATCGCTACTATATTAATTTACTTTAGTAAATTTTTAAATATAAATATGTACAGTATATGTGCAGCTATGTGTGAAAACAACTCAGAGGAGACTGCTGTAGTGTTACACGAGACAAGATCATTGTTTATTATGAAAAAATCGTTCAGATGAATCAAAGGCTACCAAAAACTACTGTTAAAACTGGACCACGACTTGGATTTTACACGGTTAGAAAATGACCAAATAATAGATATGTTACAATGAGAATTTTAACTAAACCAGTTAAACAAGAAAGCACAAGATGACAAAAATTGATAGGATTTCTCTTTTTCTTTCTTTGCTTTTTATGCCCTCTGCCAAAAGGCAGTATTTTGTTCGCCCATGTCTGTGTGTGTGTCTATCTGTTAATAAAATAGCTTATATAAGCGTAGACATATTTCATTAAGACTAGCAGAAAGTAATTAATTGATGTATATCTACAATTGAATAACTTTTGGATTCAATCCAATTAAAGATGGCTGCCACAGGCAACTTTCCTTAAAAACACCAAAATAACTACAACTCAGTCAGTTTTGTAGATATTCATCTAACATTTGATGTGGTAGTAGCTGAGACTGATCCGCAGCACACATTTTGAGCCCTAACCAATTGCATGAGATCATTGTTTAAAATATTGCTATTAATTATTTGGAGTTAACTTTGTCTGACTGTTAGCAAAATATCAATTTTATAGATATTGAGCTAGAATTTTGTGTTGCATCTGAGAGTCACTCAGTGCATTATAAATGCTGATTTCAGATGACATTTTTGCTTTGAGCTTTAGCATTAACTATTGGAGTCAACCCTGCTTTTCTATTAGAAATATATCTCTTGAACCACTGCTTGTTTTTCAATGAAAACTAATCATTGGAGGTACATCTATAATGATGAACTTTTGAAGCCAACCCATTTTAAGATGGCCACTACAGCTAATTGGCATTAGCCAACTTTTTATTTAGTTTTGGCTATGGATTTAGCCCACATGCGGCGCACACTCAGGAGACCAGGTGAAAAGGTAAGAAATGTTTATTAAACAGATTGTAGGCTGGAGAAAACAGGAAAACAGGCTTCTCGGGCACAGATCGTCCACTGTGAGAAAGAGTTCTGGTTACTGGATTGTCCAATATTTGAGAGAGCAGACCTTCGGTGCAACAGCTTACAGGTGATGTAGCAGAGGAACGCCTGGGAGGGGTGAGGAAGTCTGAGCGTCTGAGGGGCGCGGTACCCAGGTGGCGGTGGAGGGCGAGCAGGGTTCGGTATGAGAGTGATCCCAGAGATAGGTGAGGCTTCCTCGACATGAGGTAGTTCATAGGCATGAACTGTGACTGTGATCACACGCCAGTAGGAAACCCTTGGTTCGCGGGCAACACCTGGAACGAAGCATAAACACTTGAACGTAGCACTAATCAAAATCAAAGAACGAGGAGTGAGCACTTGAGCGAGGCTACAAGTCTTGGTCAGATAGGTAACGAATGTACCACACACGTTAACGCTCTGACAGGAAGGTGTTGGCAGCCAGCCTCCTATAAACCTCCCTAAACGAGCTCCTGATGGAAAACACCTGCTGCAGCAGCCACCTGGATTTACCAACACCACCTACAGAGAAGAACATGGAAACAGCAGGCAAAACCACCAGAACATTCCAGAATCCCGACACCCTGAATATCTGTTGGTGTCCATTTAAGACATAACATCTTCTTACAGCTGCTACACACATACACCCACACACACACACTGATGGTGCTTGCAGAGAATAGAATAGAATAGAATAGAATAGAATAGAATAGAATAGAATAGAATAGAATAGAATAGAACAGATCTTATTGTCATTGCAAACATGCTGTACAACAAACTTTAAAGTGCCACCCCTTTCAGTGCCTCAGCAAATAAAAACAATATGAAAAAAATAAAATACAATAATTAGTAAAAAGACAAAAACTATAAAACACAACAAACAGGAGACCCCAAAATAAGATGCACACACACACAACCTCATTTTTTTCAGTTCAGAGTCCAGTTCAGTGATGACTCTGGCACCTGTTAGTTTTTGTCTTGAGTGTCCTGAAGTGTCTTCCTGAGGGCAGCAGCTGGACCGGAGGATGTCCAGGGTTGGAGAGGTCCTGGAGAATGTTCTGTGCTCTCCTCTGCCAGGGAGCATTGAACAGGTCCTCAACTGAGGACAACCAGAGAGTCGTGTTTATGACTCTGGAGTGTTTTTCTGTCTGCTGCCTTGCAGCTGCTAATCCACACCTACAGATGGTATGTAACAAAAGCTCTCCATTGAGCAGCGGTAGAAATACACCGGTCTTCTTGACAATTTTGGTGGTGTTTACACTCCAGGACAGGTTGTTCTCCAGATGCACCAAGAACCAAAAGTCTGAAACCCTCTCCAATCTGCCCCCACCAATGAAAAAAGCCCACTACCATCTCCTTTGTCACGGTGGTGCCACCTAATCCCCACAGAGGTGAGAAGGTCATCAGAAAACATAATAATGCTCTTATTGGAGTGTGTGAGGGGTTCAGTCATTTGTGTAGAGAGTGAATGTAGTGGACTCAGCACACAGCCCTGGGGAGAGATGGGGACCTACTCACCCTCTGAGAGGGGTCCGTCAGAAAGACCTGAACTGTACCTCACCTCCTTCTTTTCCTCTCTCCTGAGACTCATGAACAAAGACTGATTCTGTTTTTATTTTTAAAGCATAAATAAATTCTCTAATAAATTGTGACATCATTAAGATGTGTTTAAATGTGATGTGCTTATGTTGATTAATAAGAAAATAAATGAATCTTTTTTTCTTTTTTTTGTCATTCCTGGAGAATTGTTTAGATGGTTTAATCTCTGTAAAGAACTTTATATTAATAACTATGTGTCAGGCTTTCTGTTTTCTTTGTGTTTTTGTATTCTGATTGTTTCTTTTCTTGTTCTCATGTTTTTTCCTGTCTCTGTGCCTCAGTCATCATTCACCTCTCATCAGTCTCTCTCTGCCTGTCACACCCATCTACACCTGCTCCTAGCTTTGTAATTGTCTCACCTGTGCCCCCTTCTCTGAATTACCTCCTGTTTGTGGTGATTTGGCTTTTTTCTGGGTTTTGTTTTTGTTTTATTTTGATTTTAGTTATTTGGTTTTTGTTTTGTTTCTTTTGTGTTATTTGGTTGTACTTGCTTTTCGTTTTGTCTCATGTTCATGTTCATGTTCATTTTCACTCTCCCCCAGTCATTCACTTGTCTGTCAGCCACGCCCATCTTCACCTCAGCAATCATTCCACCTGTTCCCACTTACCTCGTTATCCCCAGTCTTTAAAACCCGGTCATTTCTCTCCATACCTCGCTGGTCCATTGTCTAAGGTTTGTCTGATGTTGTTAGTTTCTTTCCTGCCCGTTCCTGTTTCTTGTTCCTGTTTCTTGTTCCTGTTTTGGTTGGTTTTTGATTTAGTTTTTTGTCTTATTAGTTTGCTGCCTCGACAGCTTTTGTTTTCATTTTTGTTATTAGTTTAATAAATTAGTTTATTTTCAAGTATGAGTCTGTGCTCTGGGTTCGCCTTCGTCACTCCACATCATGACAGAATGGACCAGCCACTCCCGAACCCAGCAGACTCCTCTGTTGGCGTTACTCTCACTCCTGGGGACAAAGCCTAAATCCTGGCCGAATTGCGGGAGGAGCACCCACTCGCCTTTTTGGATGGGCCCTGTCCTCCAGCACTCATCTCCCCAGCGTCTGGGAATCGTCGGAGGAGGAAGAGGAAGCCAGCGGTGCCCACCACCACGGCCTCTTCGGTGGGACGGACCGCCGCCACCACGGCTTCCCCGGTGGGACGAACCGCCGTCACCACGGCTTCTCCGATGGGTCGGACCGCTGACACCACAGACTCTCCGGTGAAGCGGCCGGACGTCACCTCTGGTTCTCAGTCTGCTCGATTGGACACTACCATCCCCCTATCTCCCACGTCACTTCTTTCATCTTCTGTTTCCAGTTCACCGTTTTCCCCCGACGAACTCACAACCATTTCCAACCAAATCAATAGACTACTGTCCTCAACTGCTTCCAACACAGACTCTAAGCACAACCTAATCACCTTCCAAATAATAGAAAGTATCCTCCTGTCCCGTCCTGGTCTTCTCAATCTGGCTCATTACTCCAGCATCTTCACTACCTTTACACAGTTAAAAGGACATTTAATGAATTCACCCACATATCGCCAGCCAGTTCTCACAGTTCCGTCTCCTGACCCGCCTGCAGCACCTTCGGTCCCGTCTCCTGAACCGTCTTCTGAGCTCCCTGTGCCCTCTGCCGAGCCCTCTGAGCTCCCTGTGCCCTCTGCCGAGCCCTCTGACCTCTCTGCGCCCTCTGCCGAGCCCGGGGACCTTTCTGCGCCCTCTCTGACGGTCAGCGTTCCTGAGGGGGTCGGCGACGCTTCTCTGACGGTCAGCGTTCGTGTCTCAGAGGGGGTCGGCCGTGACGACGACGCCTCACCATCCCGTGTCTCAGTGGGGGTCGGCCGTGACGACGACGCCTCACCATCCCGTCTCT
>NC_051451.1:315599-323331 GCF_001649575.2 Kryptolebias marmoratus | reverse complement strand
GTGACTGTGTTCTTCTCCGCCGAGGGTCCGGATGGACGCCTCGCTCCGTTCTGCTCCGCCGTTCTGCTCCGCCGAGGGTCCGGATGGACGCCTCGCTCCGTTCTGCTCCGCCGAGGGTCCGGATGGACGCCTCGCTCTGTTCTGCTCCACCGAGGGTCTGGGTTGACGCCTCGCTCTGCGCTGCTCCACTGCTCCACCGAACCACTGAAGAAATTGTTGTAAAAAGCAATCACACCCTGTTCTTCTACACCTCATTAACATGTGGTGTCAGCCCAGTTCAAGATGGCTGTCAAAACTATTATCTATAAGATGATTTCAGTCTAAAACTCTGGTATGAAAGGTGGGCAATATGCATTTCTTCAAGGAATGCTAGGCCTTTAATTATTATTTTATGATGAGCTGATTTCAAGTTTATGTATTGCAGCATGTCTGTCATTTTTTGTTCTCGTTTTTATCATCAGGCTGTTTTTCATAGAGAAACAGAAAGAACAGTGTGAAAAGATTAGCTTCTTTCTGTGAATTTATTCCCTCTGAGTTTGTCAAAGACAAACTGAGAAACCTTCACTCTGATATTCATGAGATCTGAGTTTTAGCAGCTGATCAGTTACTGACTCACACAACATGAAACTGTAATTTGCAAACTTGCCTTATCTTCATCGCTGCATATTAGAGCATTTAATGAAGGAGGTAATAAGATGATGACTAAAAGTTGACTCCGTAGCAGAGGAATATTGGAGATGCTGAGTCAGATTTGGAAACATCTGATGCTTGCCTGAGATGAGTGGGAGAGAATGATCAACACTGTCAACAGCTGTATTAAGATGTATAGCTGAGCGAGTCGAGTCATCAATCACGTTAAAGGAAGCTGTCTCGGTGCGATGAAGAGCTCTGCACTCACATTGGAACTTCTCAAATGACTCAATTTAGCTGAGTTTGAACCTTCGCATGTTTTATTTGATATAAGCGAAGCATTCAGACACACAACAATGTGTGTACAGTTTTGAGAGGGGCAATCTATCTTCCTTTGTCCTGATTATTTCTGTGCATGTTTTGAAAAGAAATCAAGAGGAACATTTTATTCTGCTTTTTGCCAGTTCTGCCTCGATTGGATAGTTACTGAGAAAACGGAACATGTGGAGGAAAAAAGAAATAAGAATCACTGCCACTACTACCACAGCTACTTGTGGGCTGACTGTTGTATAAAAGCTTATAAAACATCACTTATTTAAAGGTCAAGCATTCCTTGAAGGAATGCATGTTGGCTGCTGCCTTTCATCTTAGTTAACAAAGGAGGGAGTTGCAGCCAATCTCGATCAATTTCAGCTAATTCTAGTACCATGTCTGTGAAACTGAGGGACTGAAAGACACTTCGCTAATATTGATTAGTTGTGGAGGCCATCTTGAAATAAATTAACTCCAAATGCTAATCAGTTGTAGATGTACATCCAATGATTATTTCCTGAGAGTTTTGCAGTCACAGTCACATATACAGTAGTTAATGGAACCATTTTAAACCAGCATTTTGTGCAATCTCTTAGCACTCAGGATGTGTTGGGGATCAGTCTCAGCTACTACCACACCAGATTTTAGGCCAATATCTCTAAAAGTGACTGTGTTGTAGCCATTCTTGTATTTGTAAGATCAGCTGGCTGTGGCAGCCGTCTTGAATCGGGTTGACCCCAAAACTTAATCAACTGTAAATGGACTTCCAATGAATACTTTCAGCAAGTTTCAGTGAAACTTGTTTCATGATTACGGAGATATTTTGTTAACAGACACACACATACACAGGCAAAATCATTATAAAGATACTGACACATAAAGAACATGCACGAGGCGACTCTTGGATTATTTCAGTCAGGTCTTTGTTACTCTCAAAAGAAAAATACAAACAAAAAGTAAAATAAAACACAATAAACCAATAAAAAATACTGTCTTTGAGGAATCTTGCAGAAGTGAGAACAAAGTGGATTATTGTTATTATATATATTTTTTTTTTTTTATCTGAGCAGGAAGTATGTTTTTTAGCCCTCAACCGGCCTGGAGGGGAAAAAACAAAGCCGACATTCTGAAGGTTTCTTGCAAGAATTATAACATCAGAAGAATTTTATGACTAATGACACTAAATATTTTATACAAACACCCAAAAACAAATCCCAATAATTTTCTTCCAACATTACTGGCTTTGTTATGTTTTTATTTCACAAACCAGTTAACTATTCACAAATCACAACACAAACAATAGCTAAGCTTAGATAAGCTAACAGGAGGTTTTGTGAGACAGAGTCGTCAAACTTTAGCCATGTTTCAGTTAAACAGCTGGTCCTTCTATTGGTTTAGGCTAAACAGGCTCTATACAAAATATACTGCTCATCACTTCCTAACACGCCAAACCAAATGCCCCCCACCCACACACACACACACACCCCACACACACACACCACACCCCCAAAAGCTGTTAAATGAACAGGTTGGAGAGTTTAGACTAAGATCATCTTCAGCTAAGAAATTATTAAATTGTAGTGATTTAGGTCACTACAGAGTCTGAAGATACAGATTCAAGGTTAGAAATATGTGATAATCATGCCTGTGTTTGCCATGCCATGCCTCATTCCTGTGGTAATCATGTTCTTTCTTGTCACCTGTGTCCTCTGCTGATTACGTCTCCTACACCTGGGCTGTGCTCTATATATTCTCCTTCTCTGCTCTCCTCCAGTGCCAGATTATGAAAGCCTCAAAGACAGTAATTTTCCAGCATTTTCAGACCGACTTCCTGTGCCATGACCCCTTTCACGTCTCATGGATTTTCTCCTACGCCTTGCCCCTGTCAGATATCTGTTGGATTTTGGATTACTGGACATCGACCCCTGCCTGTGACCTGGTTTCGGATTTCTCGCCTGCCCCCCTGCTTCTGTTTCCCATTTTCGGATCTCCCGGCATCGACCCCTGCCTGTCCGATCAAGAGTTAAGTTTTGCCCCCGCGGCCTACCTTTTGGCTGCGCTAATCCTCGCTCCCGTTCCTGGACGCCTCTCAGCCGCTACCCATCAAGGGTCTGGTCCCGCTCCCCGTCACACCACCATCCAGGTCAGTGTAACCTCCTCAGCCAGTTGTTACTTCCTGGTTTTCGTGTGGTTCACTGAACTATCTCGTCTCTTCTCAGGGCGGCGATCGGAGGTCCACCTGCTACGCGTAGCATTCTCCCTGCTGTCCAATAAAAACAAGTTTACTGTTCACTCCTGTGTCGAGGCTGAAATTCCGGGTCTGCTAACTGATTCTTGTCAGTATAATCTGGTCATAATGGACCCTTCGCCCACACAGGAGTGGCATTCTAACGCTGAAGGCGCTATTGCGAAGCTAGAGGCTAATGTGCTGGAAATGACGTCACTATTAACGAAGATGTCTGTTTCCACAGTGCCCTCCGTTGCTCCGGAGGTGCAACTCGGGCGGTCGGCTCACAATTACCAGGTTTCTCCCTCTCGTGAGCTGCGTTTACTTCCTCCTGAAGCATTTGGAGGCGAATCCAGTCAGTGCCGCCCATTCCTTACACAGTGTGAATTCCATTTTGAGTTACAGCCATCTTCATTTCCTTCCGAGCGAGCCAGGGTGGCTTTTGTAATATCCCTCCTGACCGGCAAGGCTAAGATCTGGGGCGCAGCAGAGTGGCAGCAGGATTCTCCTAACTGCTATGATTGTAGAAGCTTTGCTCAGGAGTTAATTTGGGTGTTTGATCCCTCTCCACCCGAAAGAGAGGCTGCAGGGGGTTATGGAGGATCAAACAAGGCACTAGACGCGTTAATGAGTATATCATTGATTTTCATGCTTTGGGAGCTAAGAGTGGGTGGAATGGCGAGGCACTTTGTGACGCTTTTTACCAAGGGCTAAATGATCGAATTAAGGATGAACTCGCAACCAGGGACCCACCCAGGGGACTGGCAGAATTGGAATCACTGGCCTCTCGAATTCATCAAAGGCTGTGTGAAAGAAGGCAGGAGAGGGGGGCAGAACAACCTAACCGGACTCTGATTAACCCTCCTAGACGCCCCAGTTCATTCTCGACTCCAGGATGGTCTCCCTCACCCCCTCAGGAGCCCATGCAGATCGGTCGGTCTCGACTGTCCACTTCAGAAAGGGAACGAAGGATGAAGAACGGCCTCTGTTTCTACTGTGGCAGCGAGGAACACCAGCTACGCATGTGCTCAGCTAAAAGGTCAGTTCCTGCGGGTTTAAGGAGTGCTTTGTTTAACCAGAGGAGAGCAGCTAGCCCGTCCTCTCTAGTTACCTTGCAAACACAGATTCTAGTCAATGAACAGTCCTACCCCCAAGCAGTTTTTGTAGATTCTGGTGCAGATACCGAATTTATGGATGCTGGATTACCCCAGTCACTTAAACTAAGACTTAAACAAAGTACTAAGAACACTGAGGTTCAAGCAATTGACGGCCATGTTCTCCACCAGGTCGAACTCAAAACCGAACCCATCAACCTGATCATCGGGGGCAACCATCATGAATCCATTACATTCCTAATTATCAATTCACCTGACATCCCCGTCATCCTGGGCGCCACCTGGCTACGTCATCACAACCCAAACCTCGACTGGATTCATGGAGAGGTGCTGGGTTGGAGCTCTCACTGTCCGTCTTCCTGTCTTCAAGCCGCTCAACCTCCGGAAGCAGCCTGTTCCAAACCCCCACGGGAGGAGCCAGACATCTCACTAGTTCCAGAGCAGTACCATGACCTAAGAGAAGTTTTCAGCAAACACCGGGCCACCTCTCTACCCCCTCATCGACCTTATGACTGCGCCATAGACCTTCTGCCCTCCCAAGGGTCGGTTGTATTCTCTATCCGGACCTGAGGAAAGAGCTATGAGAGAATACATCAGCGAGGCCCTTCAAGCTGGGATCATCCGTCCTTCTTCCTCACCTGCTGGTGCGGGCTTCTTCTTTGTCGGCAAGAACGATGGATCCCTGCGGCCATGTATTGACTTTCGGGGGCTCAATGACATCACGGTGAAGAACCGCTACCCTCTACCCCTTATGAACACCGCATTTGAACATATTCAGGGGGCCACCATCTTTACAAAATTGGACTTAAGAAATGCTTACCACTTGGTACGAATTTGTGAGGGTGATGAGTGGAAGACGGCCTTCAACACCCCTATGGGCCATTATGAATATCTGGTCATGCCGTTCGGGCTGACTAACGCCCCTGCAGTATTCCAGGCACTAGTAAATGATGTGCTAAGAGACATGATCGGCCAATTTGTTTTTGTCTACTTGGACGACATCCTTATTTTTTCTAAAGACCTCCACACTCACGTTACCCAGGTTCGATCAGTACTTCTCCGCCTTCTCCAGAATAACCTGTTTGTTAAGGCGGAGAAGTGTGAGTTTCACGTACCCACAACCTCCTTTCTGGGGTTCGTGATCTCGCCCAATCAACTATCAATGGAACCAAGTAAGATTTCTGCTCTGCTGGACTGGCCCGTTCCTAGTGATCGGAAGCAACTCCAGAGATTTCTGGGTTTCGCCAATTTTTACCGCAGATTTATCCTAATTTTATAGTATAGTGGCCTTCCCTCTTCACACACTCACATCCTCTAAATCTTGGTTCAAATGGAACCCCTCTGCTGACCGGGCCTTCAAGAGACTTAAAAACCTGTTCACTTCTGCTCCAGTTCTTCACTCCCCAGACCTGACTCGGCAGTTCATCGTGGAGGTGGATGCCTCAGACACTGGTGTTGGTGCCGTCCTGAGTCAGAGGTATGAAGATGTTAAGACATCCTTGTGCACTCTTTTCCAGAAGACTGTCCTCTGCAGAACGCAACTACGATGTGGGTGACCGAGAACTGCTGGCAGTCAAACTAGCCCTTGAGGAGTGGCGGCACTGGCTTGAGGGGGCTAAGGAACCATTTATGGTTTGGACTGACCACAAGAATCTGCAATACCTAAGGACAGCCAAGCGGTTGAATCCCAGACAGGCTAGGTGGGCTCTTTTCTTTTCCCGTTTTGTTTTCACCCTGTCCTACAGGCCGGGTGCCAAGAATGTCAAACCTGATGCCTTGTCCAGGATTCATGAACCGTTCATCAAGACCAGCCCACCAACAGACTTCATCCTACCAAAGTCTGCTCGTCTAGCGATAACCCGCCTCACAATCGAGAATAGAGTGGCAGAGGCCAACCAAAGTCTGGGGACACCACATGACTGCCCACCTCATCGGCTTTTCGTCCCCGACCATCTGATCTCAGAGGTACTAAAGTTTTGCCATATGTCACATCTATTTTGTCACCCAGGAATGTCCAAGACCCTAAGAGTGGTTCAGTCACATTTTTGGTGGAAGGGACTCTCCAAAGATGTTAAGGAGTTTGTGGCAGCTTGCCGGGTTTGTTCCCAGGCCAAGCCCTCTCACCGACCCCCTGCGGGTCTACTCTGTCCTCTTCCCATACCTCATCGCCCATGGTCCCATATATCCATGGACTTCATTACCGGACTGCCATCCTCCGATGGTAATACCATCATACTCACCATAGTCGATCGGTTCTCTAAAATGACTCACCTGGTTCCACTACCTAAGTTGCCCACATCCAAGGAGCTCAGCCAGATCTTGGCTAAAGAGGTGTTCAGACTCCACGGTCTACCTTCCGGCATTGTCTCCGACCGTGGACCCCAAATCGTCTCACGTTTCTGGAGAGAGTTCTGTGGGCAACTAGGAATTCAGGTGAGTCTCTCCTCTGGATTTCACCCACAAACAGACGGGCAGTCGAAACGTTGCAACCAAGAAGTGGAGTCCAAACTCAGGGTGCTCTGTGAGCAGGATCCAACAAAGTGGTCATCTGCACTTCCCTGGGTCAAACATGCCCTCAATTCACTGCCCTCCAGTGCCACAGGTTTGTCCCCCTTCCATACAGTGTTTGGTTTTTAACCCCCAATTTTCTCTCTTCAGGAGCGATCCGCTATGGTTCCCTCAGCCCATGCCTCAGCCAGAAGGTGTCACCGTGTCTGGAGACGGGCCCGAGCGGCTTTGTTGAAGTCATCTGCAGTTTACTCATGTTCTGCTAACCGACGGAGGATTCCGGCGCCCGTCTACCTTGAAGGTCAAAGGGTTTGGCTGTCCACAAAGGACCTTCCCCTCAGGGTTGAAAGTAAGAAATTGGCCCCTCGTTTTGTGGGACCTTTCCCCATCTCGAAGATTATTAACCCTGTGGCTGTTCATCTCCGTTTACCCGCCTCCATGAAGATCCATCCTACCTTTCATGTTTCTAGAATCAAGCCTATCTGTACCTCTAGGTTTTTGCCCTCCTCCAGGCCCCCGCCACCCGCTCGATTCCTCGATGGGGGACCAGTCTATACTGTGCATCGTCTTCTCCGCTCCAGACGTTGGGGGCGGTCTGTCCAGTACCTGGTTGACTGGGAGGGTTATGGTCCTGAGGAGCGATCATGGGTGCCTGCCCGCCACATTACTGATAAGTCCCTCATTAGGGCCTTTCATCAAGCTCACCATGAGCAGCCTGGTGGTCCTTCAGGTGCCGGACCTTGAGGAGGGGGTACTGTGATAATCATGCCTGTGTTTGCCATGCCATGCCTCATTCCTGTGGTAATCATGTTCATTCTTGTCACCTGTGTCCTCTGCTGATTACCTCTCCTACACCTGGGCTGTGCTCTATATATTCTCCTTCTCTGCTCTCCTCCAGTGCCAGATTATGAAAGCCTCAAAGCCAGTAATTTTCCAGCAT
>NC_051451.1:303575-314702 GCF_001649575.2 Kryptolebias marmoratus | reverse complement strand
TATATATATATATATATATATATATATATATATATACCAATGTGATGCTTTGTCCTCACTCCTGTTCTACGTGGGCCTGAACACCCTCAGCCAGATGATTGCAAAGAGTGGCTATGGATACTGGTTCCAAAGTAGAACAGTCATCAGTCACCTCCTCTACATGGATGACATCAACCTGTATGCCAAAAGTCAGCGAGACATCAACCCGCTGATCCACCTCACCAGGATATACAGCAAGGATATTGGTATGTCATTTGGACTTGATAAGTGCAGCTGAATGGTGTCCAAGAGAGGTAAGATGATCACAGCTGAAGGGGTTGAACTACCTGAAGGCAACACTGTAGAAGTCCAGGACAGCTACAAGTACCTTGGTATCCTGCAGACAAATGGCAACCAGGATGAGGCTACAAGGAAGTCAGACACAACCAAATACCTACAGAGAGTAAGGCAGGTCCTGAAGAGCCAGCTGAATGGGAAGAACATAGTCCAAGCCATCAACACATATGCAGTGCCAGTCATCAGATACCCTGCTGGTATAATAACCTGACCAAAGGAGGAGATGCAGTTATTCCAGAGAGTATTCACAGCTCTTCACTTTTTGTTACAGCCTTATTTTAAATTGTATTAAATTAATCACTTCCCTCAATCAACATATCCTACCAGTGGGGAGAAAGGGCTGGACTGAAGGACAGCACAGAGGCACTAATCATGGCAGCACAGGAGCAACAGAGGCCGAGGTCTCTCATACCAGAGAGGACCCAGGATGCAGACTGTGTAAAGATGCCCCTGAGACAGTCCAGCATATAGTAGCAGGATGTAAGATACAGGCAGGCAAAGAATACATGGAACACCATAACCAATAGTGGAATAGTGTACAGGAACATCTGTACTGAGTATGGACTGGAAGTCCCACAGTCAAAGTGGGAGACTCCACCTAAGGTGGTGGAGAATGGCAGGGCTGAGATACTGTGGGACTTNCCAGATCCAGACTGACAAACAGGTGATGGCCAACCAACTGGACACTGTGGTGACAGATAAGATACAGAAGAAAGCAGTGGTGATAGATGTAGCAGTCCCAAGTGACTGTAACATCAGGAAGAAGCACGAGAAGCTGGAGAAATACCAAGGGCTGACAGAGGAAACAGAGAAGTTGTGGAGAGTCAAAGCCTCAGTGGTACCAGTGGTCATCAGAGCACNCATCGGGGCCCTAGGGGCAGTCACCCCCAAACTGGAGCAGTGGCTACAACAGATCCCAGGAACAACATCAGACATCTCATTCCAGAAATGTGCAGTTCTAGGCACAGCCAAGATACTGCGCAGAACCCTCAAGCTCCCAGGCCTCTGGTAGAGGACCCGAGCTCAGAGGATGAAACAAGACCACCCACGGAGGGTGAGAAGGGAATTTTATATAATTCGAATGAAAATTTACCTAACGATATGGGTCTAGATAAGACTTCATTTGGGTCCAGATCTTGACCGTAATCTGCCATTCGGGGAGCCCTATTTTATAGACTAAATCTTTGTAGCTTGGTGCAGAAAAGTGACAAAAAGTTTGTGGCTCTACCCACATGTTCTTATGCCAGGTTTACTTTAATACACATGGAAGAGTTTGTAAAAATCCTTTCTTTTTACAACATAAAAGATATTTACTATATATTCTGAAGACATACAAGAACACCATGAGACTTTGTGGACTGGCGCAGCCACAACCATCAACAGCTTAACACCACCAAGATCAAGGAAATGGTTGTGGAAGAGTCAGAAGAAGACTCCTGTAACCACTCAGGGAAAGGACTTGAAGACTGTCTCCATCCATAGGTACTAGGGATAGAACTGGACAGGGAGCTTGACTGGAACACTCACATGAAGACACTGTATAAGAGGGGTAAAGCTATCCAAACTCTTAAGATGTCTGAGATCCTTTACCATCTGCAGACCTCCGCTGTGCTCCTTCTACCAGACTGTGGTCTGTTGTTTGGTATGGTTTGCTGAGGGGAGGGAGCCCCACAGCAGATAAGAACAGGATTAAAAACAGTTCTGGTGAAGTTTTGAAGGGGCCTGCCACTTGGAGCAAGGTTTTGTTTTCTTATCTTGACCTGACCTTGATATCAATAGGCATCATCCTGGACTCATGAGGTGTACAGCTATGCAGTTTGACATTGCTACAACACATGGTTATCCAAAACAACATGAGGTCACCTGTGATGTTGGTCTTTGACTCTACGACCTCGACGAAGTTTGTCTGGGGGCAGTTTTCCGTTTGAGCAGAATTAAAGTTGACGGAAGAATAAAAATATATTTACGAGACTGTTTGACAGTGAATAACAACAGGTGCCTGCTGTTATAAATGGCAGGCCCAATAAACTGATCAGGAAGACAATCTCCACACGTGGGACTCCACTAGATACAGTTCTGCAGGTGGCAGAGTTGAAAATGCTCTCAAAACTGAGCTCCATTCTCATTAACACCTCCCACCCACTTCATGCTCTGGAGGTTTTACAGAGCAGCGCCTTCAGCCACAAGCTGAGCCCTCCAAGATGTAGGACAGAACGCCACAGGAAATCATTCCTGCCAGCAGCCATTAGGCTCTTTAATAAACAATACCAATCATAAGTGAATCTCCATTCACTTATTTCTTCATTAATTCATCTTGTAAATGTTAGGGCACTACGTTGTACATAAAGAAATGACAGAGGATCTGCCAGCCTTGTACAGCTTGTATTATATGTGATATTACATGGTATTTGTCTTATTCTTTGTCTGATGTCAAATGTCTCTGCTACTGGAACACAACAATGCCCTGCAAGAGAATAATAACGTACCTTTTATTTTCTAATGCCACTAAAAACTGGACACAACAGCCCTGGCTGCACAGCCATGCACCATTTCATTCTGACATTCTACTTGTTTGTGATTCCAAGAATTGTAATAGCTTCACTAATAGCATCCGGAGAACATGATTCTGTGTAATATTTAATGTGATTAATGTTTAATGCTTTATAATGAACATGATTTAATGCCTTTGGCACAGAATTCCATCTTTCTAACAGTAACATATTAGAACAGCGTTCTCCCGCAACACAAACACAACGCGTGTGTTGCACTAAATGCAGGTTCATTTTCTTTCACTCTGAAAACATGCAGGGTTATTGTAATGCATTCACAAACAATCTTTGCTCCTTTGTGAACATGCTTTCATTTACTTCAGCAACACCTTTCATGTTATTTACACAACGAAAAACTGGGGACCTTTTGTTCTTTTAAACTTTTTTATTTTGACTTATTCATAATGCTTTGATCTTGTTTATTTCCTTCCCGTATTAGGACAGATGTTTGTTAGTTGGTTGAGCTAATGATTAGACAGCAGCTGGTCAAATCCAAAAAAAGACAAATTATTTTTAGCAGATCATTTTAGTTTCAGATTTAGACACAAGTAAGAAATTGCTCCTTTCCCAGCCCACGATGTCCAACTGCTGAGGACATCTTGACACTACAGCAACATTAGCAGTGAGATGGGAATGATATCCTAACATTTTCAGTGTATATTTGATTGTGACATATCCATCTCCTGAAACATAAGTTGAACACTGTGACCTTTTGGTTTTGGCTCTGAGCGAGTTAGTTGTTCCATCAGTAACCAGAGCTGTGGGAGCCTCTGACGTATAGTAATTGTCCCCTGATAATGCCTGTCTCTGTCCTGTGGCCTGTCTGTCTTTGGATTTATTTGTGTCAGCTTTGTTTCTCTCCCTCTTTATCTCTGTTTTGGCTCCTTTCTGCTCGCTCTTAGAATTCCAGACTCATTATAGCCTCAGAAATTAATCTGAGGTTTCCACAATGAGCTTAGATGGTATTACACACGCAAACAAAAGTCTGATATTAAAAATGAAGCTTTGTCACAGAGGAGCTACAGGGCAGACAAACACGTTATTTATTCTGAGTGATGCAGTCCTTGTTCCATTTTCAAAATGTGGAATTTATATGAGGAAAATTAATGTTTTATGAATTACAGCTGATGACTGGGTGCTTTTAATCATTTATTCATTGTTCAGCTGGTTTTATGTTGTATTGTTATCATCTGCCGTTAAATGAAAAGCAGCTATAATGTCTTGGGCTGTGTCTGTGTGCATGTGTTTGTTTGTTTGAAATGTTAGTAAAATATCTCGTGAACCACTGGACGGATTTTAATGAAAGTAATCATTGGACGAACATCTACAACTGATTAACTTTTGTGGTAAATGTGACTCAACATGGCCACCACACCACATCCAGCTTAACCAACAGAAAAATGATTGTAACTCAGTCAATTCTACAGATATTGAGCAATTTTTTCATGTGGTCGTAACTAGGAGTCTACTCCCACATCATTCCCTGAGCACTAACACATCTCCCAAGATCTCACAATACCACATGAGATTATGCATCATTTAATCGGTTTGATCCCAACAGCTACAACTCTGTCCCTTCTAATCCTAAAATAATTTTAGTCTAAAACTCTGGAATGAAAAGTGTCGGGTAACATCTATTTTATGAAGAAATGCTATGCCATTTGTTGCATATTAAAATTTTGGGGTAAAATCAGACCAGTGACATGTCATATGATGTGCATTTGTTTGCGTCAAAATTAGATATTTATTTATCAAAACAACAAATCTGCTATAATTTTTATTTAAAATGATTTAACGTTTTTATTGCTTTCAATTTCCTGTAATTTTTAAATGCTCTGAGGGCATTCACAACAACAACAATAACAGCAACAACAACAACAAATCCTGCTTTACACAGGATAATGACCCTGCTACACTCTTCACATCCCACAACAAGCTGGATCGCACCAACTTTGGAAAACCCAGTTCAGAAAGACAGCAGTTGTGATTCTTAGTACTCTCCAAATGGGTTTTCCTCTGCTATCTTCCTTGAGACATTTGTCATATGTCCATATGTCAGCAGCACATTCCATGATGACATTACTGTGTATACCCACACCCTGGCCCGTCTCTCTTTCCCAGTGTCAGGATGCAGCTTTACATTAGAAAAACACAGAACAGTAGCATATTGGATTTCTGTGCCTGAGAAATTCACTTAGCAGATCATCATTGGGGTCTTTCTTCCTGATGGACTCCAGGATCTGGGTTGTTTCATCCTGTATACTGGCTCTGATAGTCCTCTGCCTCCCTCCTTTCTCTTAGTGTTCAGTCTCAGGGTGCTGGACTTAGGCTGAAACCCTCCATGCATTGTGAGGAGCTTTCATGTCTTGATGTCAGTGGCTTCTATCTCCACCTTTGGTCAGGTTATTATACCAGCAGGGTATCCGTTGACTGGCACTGCATATGTGTTGATGGCTTGGACTATGTTCTTCCCATTCAGTTGGCTCTTCAGGACCTGCCTGACTCTCTGTAGGTATTTGGTTGTGGCTGACTTCCTTGCAGCCTCATCCTGGTTGCCATTTGTCTGCAGGATACCAAGGTACTTGTAGCTGTCCTGGACTTCTACAGTGTTGCCTTCAGGTAGTTTAGTCAGCAGAAACCAGATATAATCACCTTACCTCTCTTGTATACCTTTCGATTACATGTGTCCAGTCTGAATGACATACCAATATCCTTGCTGTATATCCTGGTGAGGTGGATCAGTGGGTTGATGTCTCGCTGACTTTTGGCATACAGCTTGATGTCATCCATGTAGAGGAGGTGACTGATAACTGTTCCACTTTAGAACTGGTATCCATAGCCACTCTGTGATGAACTGGCAGAGTGGGATCAGGCCCATGCAGAACAGGAGTGGAGACAATTCTAGAGGCCAATTCAAAGCCAGTTGCATACAGTATACATACGTAAAGAGAGAGAGAGAGAGGGGGAGAGAGAGCAGGAGATTAATACTCCATACAAACAGGACTTAATGTTTAGTTTAAACTAAACTTAGCACTAATTCCTAACACGAGTCATCCCACGTCCCTATACAATAAAAATAAATAGATCAAGGATCAAGTTTCAATTAAGTTACATATAATTAAAAGCCATAAATTGATCTCATAATTACTTTTATTCAGTCTACAATCAAATTTAAAGCTTCACAGGTTTTGACTACAGAGAAACAAAGTTAGGTAAGTAAAAGTTTATTCAGATAACACCTTTCTGTAAGAGTATCACCTCTGCAGCCCTGTCCAAGGTGGCCGCTAACCAGCACCAGCTGACGATCATCTCTTTGATGAGGACTCTACCTACTTAAGGCTGCAGCTGGGGGTACTCGATGCCGGAGCATTTGCAACCGATGGTACTGAGTGTTCCTGGCCTGTGCTTGAGAATATTGAAGGAGATATTTACCTTGTGTTTTGTGCCTGCAGTCTTCCTGTCTCCCTGTTCCCGATTTCCTGGTCCTGTTCCTTGGCCCTTGTGCTTTTCCCTCCACCACCCGCCTACTCGCCTGGATCCTTGCTCTGGAGCTTCAGGTTTCTGGATATCGGCCCCGGCGTCGCCATCTTGTCCACGCCTGACTCCAGCAGATCCAGTTGTATTATTGTAAATAGAAATAAACACGTTTCCTTTTCACTCCACGAGTCTTGTATCGTTTCCTGGTCTCGTACCACTCTGGGTTCCCCGAGATACGACACTTTCACAGACAAATGTCACAAAGTGCTTCCCAGAAACATACCAGAGATACACAGAATATATATATATATATATACAGAAGAGAAATGCAGAACACAGAACAGTTATCAAAGCTTGTCTAACTAAAGGCTTCTTGGAATAAAATGTCTTTCCAAACTTTGTAGCAACCAGGGCATTCCACAGTCTGGGTGCTACTGCTCAAAAAAGATCCATCTCCTAAAGTACTGGGGACCATTGGAAAGTTCTGAAGAGATAACCTTAAGTTATGAAAGGGGAAGTATGGCTAAATCAATTCAGCAATACAAGAAGGAACCTGTCCATGTGGAGCTCTGAACGTAATCAAAATTTTAAGATTGAAAACTATCTGAAGGCAAGCTAGCTCCTTCTAATTGAGGCAAATGAACATGTCATTACAAAAGTCCAATCATGTCGAGACAAAAGTGTTTGACAAAGGAAGTTGAACATGTGGCTCAGTCATCGTCCATAGTGTGGACGGCCCCCTGAGCAAGGATGTACATCTACCACTGATCACCTTTTGGAATCAACTCCATTCAAGTTAGCCGCCACAGCTAAGCAAACTTTTCAAAATCAAAACTGATTCTAACTCAGATATTGAGCTGAAATTTGGTATGATAGTAGCTGAGCACCATCCCCAGCACATACTCCAAGCTCTACACATGTCACATAAGTTTGGCTTCAAACTTTGACATTAACTGTTAGAGTCAACATTGTATGTCTGTGCCATGAATCACTGGGCAGATTTTGGTGAAACTTTCAGGAAGAAATCATTGGCTGTACACCTACAACTCATTAACATTTGGAGTCAACCCATTTTAGGATGACTGCCACAGACTGGTCTTCTCTTGTGGCCAGCCTAAGGCACACCTGTGTAGTAATCATGCTGTCTAATCAGCATCTTGATATGCCACACCTGTGAGGTGGATGAATTATCTGGACAAAGGAGAAGTGCTCACTAACACAGAATTACACAAACTTGTTAACAATATTTGAGCAAAAAAGGCCTGTTGTGGACATAGAAAAAAGTCTCAGATCTTTGAGTTCAGCTCATGGAAAATGGGAGCAAAGACAAAAGTGTTGCATTTATATTTTTGTTTAGTATATTTTGTGTATTTTTTGTCTCTTGTGACGTTTTCTTGTGTGGTTTTTATTTTTATCCCTGTGTTCATGTATTTTCTTTGTGTTAGTGTCCTGCCCTGTGTTGTTCCAGCTCTCTCCTGCCCCACCCACTCTCACCTGTCCCAGGTTGTCTTCTCACCAGGTCATTCTCATTTGAGTTTATTAGCTTATATTCTTATATTCTGAGTTTCTCCATTGTTCTTCACCTGGTCATTGTCAGCTTTTGTCTCCTCATGTCTCTCTCTGCTCTGCAATTTAGTACAAGTACCTTTTGCTGCCACATCAGCTGTTGTTTTTGTTGAAATAAATTAGTTTATTCAGTGAAGTTCCTCCAGTTTGCCTGTGTACTGGGTACGACCAACTTATTGCCTTTAAAAATCCTGATAGGAGCTGGTCTACTTTCTAGGAATCAGGCCAATTCTGTCACTCATCTAAATTATTGTTCTAATTATTGTTCTTGTTTGTTTTAGTTTTTTTTATCAGTATTTAGTTTCATTTTTTGTTTGTAATAAAATCTTAAAAAGGCAAACTTTGTCTCTTTTAATGGTAATAAGTATGATAATAATAAACGGATTCAGCCGTCAGTGAAATTAATATAACTCATTTCTCATAAGATGTGGTTTAGTCTGTAATTGATCAGTAAAATTGATCTGATGCCCCTCTAACAAGAGCTCAACTAGCAGCAACTAGTAGTACTCATCTACTACACCAATATTTGGACTTTTAGCACAATCCTCATTAAAATATTCAAACTCTGTATTCTCTCTGTGTGCTGTTGTTGGGTCAGTAGACTCCCCAGCAGAAACCTCACAAGTTTACATCACTCCACTGTTAGGGAGGGAAATAAATCCTATAGTTAGTGTAGGTTTGGGTTTCCTGAGCTATCCCTAAGTTATGCTGCCATAGGCAGTGGTAGAAAGAGTACTAAAATTGTACTCCATTAAAAGTAAAGTTATTCTGTTTAAATTTTACTGAAGTACAAGTTAAGTTGTATTAAAATTTACTGAAAAGTAAAAAGTAAATCATTAAAAATTAACTTTGAGTAAAAGTTACCTAATTTCTTACAGCAGGAGGGTGTCTCTCACGCAGTGCACAAAGGAGAAGAGGATTGTTTTTTTTCTCAAACAAACTCGGATATTGAAAAGTTTTACTTTTGTTTGCTATTACAAAATTAAACGATGTATATATGTAAAACTGATGTTTATTATAGTTCCTTCTTGTAGTTACAATGATACAGTTCACAGAGACATAGGAAGACAAACATACCTTTTAAAAGAGTGCAAGGTATGAATACATGTTATATATATATCTGTTGTCATGAGGTTCTGATGCTGGTCAGTGGATTATCAGAGGGCTGGTCTATGAAGTGAGGTTAACAATTGAACTGAAAGTCTGAGCCTGGTTAGATCACCATGGTAACAAAGACTGAACTCAACACCTGCTGCTCCAGAGCGGTTTCAGTTTAATTATCTCAGGAGATCTCAAAACAGCTGTAACTTTATCTATTCATAAGATGATCAAGGAAGCCTTTAATAAGGTTATCCTCTGACTACATTCTTCAAATAAAAAGGGACAACTGCACTTTAAAACTGTGGTTATAAACTTCACATGCAAAGAAAAGGACAAGGGATATGCATCTACCCTGAATGCCAGGTACAGATTTGGGAAATTAATGACACTTTACAGAAAACTGTGTGATTCCTGCAGGAAAATAAGCTGCACATGGAAACTCTCGGTGGCACAAAGCTTCAGATGTGCCTGAGTGGCACCTCAGAGGTGCAGCCCATGGAAACTGTGCTGCCTAAACTTGGTGACAAAATAAGAACCCTAGAGATTCTGTATCGCTCAGTTAATAAACATGCAAAATTCTTAATGAGCAACCATTACAAGCTTTAGCCAATCGGAAATAAAAATGTAATGTAATTCTCATGGTTTTCTGTCAAAAATGTGATTTGAGAAATGTAGGTTTCTCTCTATTGGCAGAAAACTGCTTATGATGTTACTGGCAACAGCATATCACACACATTCACAACAAAAGTCATCTCAGAGCACTGGACAAGAGAAAAAAACAAGTCCAAATCATAAGTTCAATTCAGATCAAGATTTAAATTCAGTTACAGTCAGGTCAGTTCCCATGAAGTACATTATGAAATGCCAAGTGCAAATGTTATCTAAGACAGCACTTTGTCACAATCTCCCATCCTGTCCTATTTGATATCAAATATTTGTGAATATTCTAAACTGATTTTATTGTTTCTTTTTTTAACAGGATAAAAACTTGCAGCTAAAATGAAGTAACATCCTTCCTTCCTTTTACATGAGACTTTTCTCTCAGTGAGTCCTCCATCCAATCATTTTAGCTGCTGAAGGGCTCCCACCATTTACAACCTAGATTACCTCACTAAGAGTCACCAAAAAGTCCTGAGTCTTCTCTATCAGACAATACAATCCTACCTAGAACCAAGGGATTACTCACTGACTGATAGTCAGCGGGGCAGATAGAGGGGTAGAGAGAGAGAAAATGAGATGTTGGCAGAGGGAAAAATCGAGTGCAAATGGTACAGAGAAAAGAATAAAAGGATCTATAGAGAGTGAAGAAAGCAGTATACAGGAGGGGAGGTGATTTTCTTCAAAGGTAATCCTGAAGATGTGAGGCTCTGTGCAGTCCATCTTGGAAGCAGGGACATGAGGATGGAAGGAGGCCAAAGGACAAACGAATAAAGGATCAAATAATGGATGGAGAGTGAGGACAATGGAATCATAAAGAAAGGCGTGTAAAGGCAGCTGTAGAGAATGGGAAATACGAAGGAAGACGGATGAATATAGGCAGAGAAGGGGTATTAAACTGTGCTTTAGAAGCCAAAGCACCACTTACAGCTTCTGATTCTCTGAGAGGATCCCGCTGATGGTTCGCAATCAGCTAATTCTACTTTAATGGAAACTAAAAAAGCATAACTGATAATACTGCCTTCTGCTTTCCTGGAATAACACAGTATATTTGTTTGCGGTTTAGATCATGCAACATGCAAAGTGATTCCCATTTGCACCATCTTGTTTCATGAGTTAAAGCTGAGGATTTTTGCTGCCGTCAGCATTTCAGACAATGAGTATTTTGTTATATAAAAAATAACAATTTAAAGTGAAAGTAGAAATTTTATGTCATTTTATTGTTAATTTGTGATGTTACATTTTTGCTATGTCTGATTTAATTTTTTTAAAGTAGTTTGAACAAATAGCCAATCCAGATGCAGATATAACCATCCATCCATCCTCTTCCTCTTATCCGGGGTCGGGTCGTGGGGGCAGCAGCCTAAGCAGGGAGACCCAGACTTCCCTCTCCCCAGCCACTTGGGCCAGCTCCTCCGGGGGAATCCCAAGGCGTTCCCAG
>NC_051451.1:297907-302064 GCF_001649575.2 Kryptolebias marmoratus | reverse complement strand
AGGTCTTCGAAGTATTCGGCCCACCGACCCACAACGTCCCGAGTCGAGGTCAGAAGCCACCCTCACTATAAACAGTGTTGGTGCTGCACTGCTTTCCCCTCCTGAGACNGCCGTATGGTGGACCAGAATCGCCTCGAAGCCATACGGAAGTCTTTCTCCATGGCCTCTCCAAACTCCTACCATGCCCGAGTTTTTGCCTCAGTGACCACCCGAGCTGCATGCTGCTTGGACTGCCGGTACCCGTCAGCTGCTTCCGGAGTCCCACAGGCCAAAAATGCTCGATAGGACTCCTTCAGCCTGACCATCACCTGAGATATAATTATCGGGTCTTTTCTATCATGGATTAATGTTCCTTCTACTCTTATGATGACCTAAAGTTTGAGCCCCCTAAAAATAAATAAATAAATTCTGTTACTTCTAAAAACATAAATTTATAATAAGTTAAATTTGATCTTTAAGCAAACACGTGGACAATATTCTACTTATTTATGCTTGGTTGATTTCCTCCCAGCTATGAACACAAGATTAGACACAAATAAACTTAATTTATCTTGGACAATGCCAACATTTCAGTTAAAATTATTTTAAACCACTGACCAGTTAATACCAATGACATGCTAATAATATTGTCCATCTTAAATCAGCATTTCTTGCAGGGTTGCATAGTTTTAAAAAAAGTTATTAAGTGAATTTATTAAACATGCACCGCAGTCATAAAATGTTCTAGAGATGTGTGAACATAAATATCAGCATTCACTGAGATATTATCCACCAAGCTTCCTTGTAAAAAGGTCCAGAAGCTCAGAGAGTAGAAATGAAGCAGAAAATAAAAGAAACAGAAAATTGAATTTAATTCAGTTTAATTATATATCACAAATTTACACCAAAAGTCATCCGAGGGCACTGTTCAACAACAATGACTACATTCAAGTCAGATTCAAATCCTACTATAATACAATAACATTCAGGACATTATGAAAATGCTAATTAGTAAAAAATATCTAAGGAAGCCAACAGATTGCATCAAAATTGTATTTCATCACAATCTCCCATTGGCAACAGGAAGAAACTTCCAGCAGAAGCAGAACCAGAACAAGGCTCTAATGGGCAACCGTCTACCTCAACTGGCTGGGGTTAAAGAGGACAGGAAAGAGACACACACATGCAGAAAATGGCCAGCCCAGGTGCAGTTTCTATGGGAAGAAGGACAAAGAAAAAACACATGGAAATAATTAAAAATACAAACATGGAGAGTAGAGCAGGTAAAGACGGCAGCAGAGTGAGGAAATGTGGTCAGTTTGTCCTCCATAGCAGCAGAACTAAGGGATAGCTCAGGAAACCAAAGCCAAGACAAGCCAAGTCTTAAGTCTGGTCTTAAAAGTAGACAGGGTGTCAGCCTCACAGACAGAAACTGGAAGTTGGTTCCACCAGAGAGGAGCCTGAGAACTGAAAGCTCTGCCTCCTGTTCTACTTTTAGAAACTCCAGGAACCACAAGTAAACCTGCAGGTTGAGAGCAAAGTTCTCTGTTAGGAAAATATAGAACAACAAGATCTTTAATAAAAGATGGCGCTTGTTGTTGAGAGCTTTGTATATTAGAAGTGTAGCCAAGTGGTAGATTTATACTTTTCACTTTAGTTGAATAACTGTCCCTTTTAAGGTGTATGCAAGCAGCAATGCTATTGAGTAATTTTGTTTTGTTTATGCCATTTTGTTTTTTATCTGCATATTTTGCACACTTAAATATGTTCATGTAGTTGGTCTCTGTTGTTGCATAGTTTGCCCACCAGAGGACAGTGCTTAAAATCTATTCCTGTTTTCCCAAGACTGGGCAGAAAATGCATCTTGGGATTTTCTGTTTTGCTGTACTATGCTAGGATGTGAACTGTGATTTATCATAAGGCCCTAATTCTGGCAGAAAATCTGTAAATATACACCTAACTTGTTGAAATCTGTTGGTACGTTTGCATTTCAGTGTTAGGCAGTCAGTATTTTAACAAGATGGTGTGTTTCTGAAACGGATGGTGCAGGAGACCTGCATGTGTGGCACAGAGCGGCCATTTCCTGTGTGTCAGAATAAGATCTGAGATCATCTGTGTACTCCAGCGTTCAGAGTCAGCTGAGATATTGCTGTGGGATGTAAGTGCTAATAAAATAATTCATGTAACAATTCCACACTTTCTAAATGAGTATGGTGTAGTGTAGCTTTCTCTGTTTTGTTTGTGCAGCCAAAGGTCACTGCTGTATTTCTTTTTGTTTTATTTTATCTCTCATATTTTCTTCTGTGTATTCTGTTATTCTGGAAACTTACCATATTTCATCTGTGGTTGCCAAAAGTTCAGCACAAGTCTATTTTCTGGTTGTTGAACAAAAGTGAGAGACAAGACGGCTTTGTTTAATCTGTCTTCACTGAAAATAAAGTACTGCACATTTAGAACCCCAGTTATTGTTTCCTGTGAGGCTAACTATTTCCTGGGCTACAGAACTAAGATTTTAAATTCTGTTCTGAATTTGACAGGGGGCCAATGGAGAGAAGCTATAACTGGAGAAACGTGATCTCTCCTCCGAACTCTGGCAGCAGCATTTAGCATCAGTTTTTTGGACACCCAGATAATAAAGAATTACAATAGTGTACAATAAATGTATGGAGCAGTTTCTCTGTATCATTTTAGGATAATTGATACTGTACACTTAAATTATAAATTAGAACTGGAAGTGAAGTCCCTGCCAGTGTGCTTGTGCAGAATGTGAAGATTCTATGCAATCTGCTGGCTTCCTTAGATAGATCACTTTTACTAATTGGCTTGTTATAATGTATGTGAATGTTTTTGTACAGACACATCAAACTAAAACCAGGTCTTCAACATGTGAATGAAAGAGGCATTATATCTGAAGTCCCTTTGGCTTTGGTTAAAAAGCACAATCAGCTTCTCTGACAAACTGTGGTTAAAGAGTAAGAACTTCTCATGCCCCCATTTTACACTTTTCCAGCCATGTTTTCTTTTTGTGAATTCTGCGGTGAAAGCTGAAACCATAGCGTCATCAGTTTTCTTTAGCTGTTGGACAACCGTTAAAATACCAAGTCAATACCACAAAGAAAAACATTCTTCTCTTGCAAATGCTGCCTCGTAACAGATGTGTTGTGATTAGCCTCTTCTCTTGTGTCCGGGTTAAAATGATTTGTCCGCTGGCAGGTCTTTGCTCATTTTCTTGTATTGGAAGTCATCCATCTATGGCTAATTAGATGGCCTGTCGCTGGAATTCCCATCAGAAGGAAAATCCCCACATAATAAGAGAGATGAGAGATTATCAGGAGGACTAATTGTGTATGTGGTGTGTGAGCTTGTGTTCATTCACAGAGGCAGCTTGTGCGTGTGTGTGTGTGTGTGTGTTCAGGGAAAGGAATCAGGAATAAGCTAACCTTGGAAAGCTGGGAGGTTTTGTGTAGGATTGTGCAGCAGCTTGTTTGTTTATTTCTATTTATTCATTTTTTTGTTTGTGAATCTTGGTATGCAACTGCGGTATGAGAGAGAAGAAAAAGGCAGGTTGATGAAAGTAACCTCAGGGTGGGGGAAGTTGGGATTTACACTCTTCATCAAAAGTTCCCATGAAGTCTTTCTTCTCCACGCTGCAGGAGTAATCTCCATACAAACAGCTCATTGCAGCACGCAGTGCCTGAAGGCAATAATGTTAATGCTTGTTTGTCTGGAGCATTATCAAAGCATCTCATGAATCAGTGGGCTGATTTTCATGAAACTTGCAGAAAATAATCCCTGGATGTACATCTAGAACAGATTAAATGTTGAAGTCATCCTGAATCAAGATGGCCGCCACAGCCAGCTGACCTTAAAACACAAAAATTGCTATAACGCAAACAGATTTACGGATCTTGAGCTAAAATATAATGCCATCAGAATGCACAAAATCTTTGTTTAAAATTTTGCTATTAAGTGTCTGTTAGCAAAATATTTTAGGACCCACTGGACAGATTTAAATGAGCCTTTTGGTAAAATATCATTGGACTGCATGTGTTGATGTACGCCTAGCATGTTTTATTTCAAAGTGACACGCTGAGCTTCAGGACAATATTTTAAACAGAATAGTACCAAGAAATCCCATTTTCTGCAAAATGCAGTGTGGTTGCTGAGTGCTAAATAAA
>NC_051451.1:285880-297807 GCF_001649575.2 Kryptolebias marmoratus | reverse complement strand
AGTGGTCTGTTCATTGAAATGTATTGAGAAGTCTGAAACACTTTAAGAAACTTAAACTGTGATCTTAGAAACTGTGTTTTCTCTTTAGCAATAAGTCCAGCTTCTCAGTGTTCACAAGAAAAAAGGATCCTAACAGCTGTTTATTTCTCTGATGTCATTTGTGGTACTGCAGCATACTCCACCATCAAACCCCATTAATGCCTTAAAATGCCTTACTGGACATCGCTGTGGAGCACAGTATTGTGTTTTATATCCAACTCTTCCTGTGAGAAGAGATCAGCTCTTTGACTTGTTTACTTAAAAAGCCCTTTTTGCAGAGACTACCCCCATACTTATCTGTCCTGCTTTCCTGTTAGCAGTTATTACACCCATTCTCAATTATGGCTCCCTTTACGTGCTCCAAAAAATGACACAGAGCAGGGGAGATTTGCCTTTTGTTACATGCTCCTTAAACTTGGAAAATGTTACAACAAAGCTTCAAACTGGCATCGTTGATTCCTCTGACTCAGTTTCAGATTTTAATCACTACCTTGATCGATTTAAAGCGTTGATGTCGTAATCATTAGTTATTTTTTGTGCTCTTTTTAACTTTATATTTTGTGTTTATTTATGTTGAGATTGTACTTTATTTTATTGTAATTTATGCACCTCGTAACCTTAAAAAATGGGGGGTTCTCCCTGGATAGGTTTTTCCAAGGACTAAAGAAATAGAGAGAGCAAGAGAAATGGTATTCCAATTCTCTAAAAGTTCCGTTGTGTAAAATGTAAATAAAATCAAATGCAATGATTTGGAAATCTCATAAACCGGTATTTTATTTAAAATCAAAGTAAATATAGTAAACATATCAAATGTTTACTATACAACAAAAAAAATATACTCTTTTTTTGTTTGTTTGTTTGTTTGTTTGATTTAATGTAACGATGAATCTGCGACACATGTCAAAAAGATTGGGCCAGGGGCGGCAGTGGCTCAGGAGGTAGGGGTTTGTCTTGTGATCGGAGGGTTGCTGGTTCGAACCCCCCGCTCCGGCTGTCTCAGCCGTTGTGTCCTTTGGCAGGACACTTCACCCGCCTTGCCTACTGGTGGTGGTCAGAGGGCTCGGTGGCGCCGGTGTGATGGCAGCCTCACTTCTGTCAGCCTGCCCCAGGGCAGCTGTGGCTACAATGTAGCTTACCTCCATCAGAGGGTGAATGTGTGGATGAATGTGAGGATGAATGGGTGAATGAATGTAGTGTAAAGCACTTTGGGGTCCTTGGACTAGATAAAGCGCTATATAAGTGCAAGCCATTTACCATTCAACAAAAGGCTGTAAAAGTAGTGGTACAAATAACAAACAGCTAGAGGAGCATTTTGTAACTAATGACATTAATTGGCAACAGGTCAGTAAAAGGACTGGGGTTAAAAAGACTGTTTTAAAGAGGCTGAATCTCTTAGAAGTAAAGCTGGGCAGAGGTTCACCAGTCTGTGAAAAAATGCATCTGATAACAGTAGAACGTTTTCAAAATAATGTTCCTCAATGGGAGATTGGGAGATGTTGAATATTCTGCAATTCTTAATATCATCAAAAGATTTCAAGAATCTGGATAAATCTCTGAGCTCAAATGGCAAGACTGAAAATCCTGCAAAGAGTCAGGACTGTTGAACAGATAAAACCAATCAGACAGAATGGGACAACATCCCTCTAAAACCTCCTGCAGCTGCTCTCCTCAGTTCCTGGCTGTTTACAGACTGATGTTAAAAGAAGAGGGGAAGCTTCACATGGACCTGGAACAATTATTTTAAGATGTGTTGCTGCTGTCAGATTCAAACTTATCTCTCTTTTTTTAAAATCTTTGTTTCAACATTTGGCATGTGCAGAAACGCACTGCATTCACCAAAGGGGGAAAAATAGGCACCTTATTTCATAACTACGAGATCCTGATCTCGTAGTTAGAAAAGATCTCGGAATTATGAGATAACTGGAAAGGTGCTATTTAGGTGACTGCACAGCATGACACATAAACTTCAAACAAGTTTTTATTTTTTTTAAACAAAGAACTAAGTGTTTAGTGATGATTTATATTAATCTTCATTCATCTTTCAATGCAACTGAGACACATTTAATGTGACGTAATCTTTCTGATGAATTCCACATTTGAATGTTTGAAAAGGTCTGAAAATATGTGTGTGGTTCATATGGACATAATTTATGTAAGGCACTCATGAACATGAAGGTGGTCTTTCCCCACAGACCAGAGTGGATGATATTATTATTATTATTGTTATCAGCGGTAAAGTTTCTTAGTGAAATAAAGCGCTTCTCTTTCATCGTCGCTGTTCACACATCAGTGGTGCTGAAACTGTGTTTATCAATGTTTTGCAATTTGCATGTGTAGCCTGACTATCTCATCAAATAAAAACATAACACCTGCAGTTTCCTACAGTACAGAAGTGCATTGCATTCACCAAAGATCTCGTATTTATGAGATAAATAGAATTTATAGCCATGAAGCATCCCGTACTGGTTTAATTGTTCCTGCAGGAAGAGAGCGACTTCCAGCAGGTTGGAGTGAGCTTTTCGCCTGAACAACCCCAAATACTTAAGATACCTGCAATGTTGACATACTAATCTTAATGCCATATACATTAAGTAAACTCAATTTTTCCCAGTGTCTCATACCTAAGAGGAAAAAAAAGCATATCAAAATCCATAGCACAGTCATTGTTCTCCTGTAGCTAGTGTAGGGCTTAGGTCAGCGATGACTGTCCTTAGGTTTTCTCATAATTATGATTTTTTTTTCTCATAATTACGAGAATTGGTGAATTCAATGTGCTTCCATAAATATATTTACTGTGTTCCATTGTGAAAAAGACGTGTTTAAAAAATTGTAATTGTATTGCATTCTGTTTTTATTTTACACAACATCCTAACTTTTATATGATTTCAAACAGTTGGATCCTTTAGTGACAGGCCATTGTCTTGTTTAAAGTTTGACTGGAGCTAAAGTAGTTAGCCTTCAGAGTACAACGTTTCTGAAGGATTTGCAGCAATATTCATTCATTTTAAATAGACTAAAAAAGTGAAGTTAAAGTTAAATATTTTTTCAAAAGTATGTTTTTCTTTCAGCTGCTCCCTTCTGCAGGGGTCACCAGAGTAAATAAACTTGTACAAAAGATTTGGTAGTTGTTTTACACCGGATGCCCTTCCTAACCCCAACTTTGGCTTGAACCTGTAGTCTCAAGACGGACCACTGGTCCATAATGTTCTGAATGAGCTGAAAGTATGCTGATGTAATTCAAATAAATTAAAAAGATAAAGAAAATTATGTAAACTGGAAAACAATAGTATGAATCTTTAGTCAGCATTCACACAAACAAGGCTGCTTCAACGCTTGTGTAATAAGCTTCCCTCCTTCCTTCCTTCCTTCTATATGGTATTATTAGTAGTAGTAGTTTTATAATTTAGTTTTTTATCCCTGATTTTAAAAAGTGTGATGCTTTGTTTTGTTTTCATCTATAGTTTGAAAACAGTTCTTTTGTCCGTTATGTAACTAAAGGCCTATCTGAGGAAAAAATTAGGCTATGCTAAAAATGCTTAGGGGACGATATAGTTTATACTAAGCACTTGTCATGAAACAAATAAACAATATATGGAATGAAATAACCTGTCCAGGCTGTATCCCGCGTCTTGCACAGTGACAGCTGCAGATAGGCATCAGCTCCCCCACAACGTAAAGCAGGGAAAGAAAATGGATGGATGGCTGTACTGTGTAGTTCTAGACAGCTAAAATGAACACATAGGGTGAATTAAATCTTGTTTCAGTTTTACTTGATTGCTTTGAACATCTAGGTTTACTAAATGTGAAAGTGAATTCTCTAGAGTTTAGGATGCCATGTCGCAGTCCTCAAACAACAAGAATAAATGGTATAACAAAGGAATGACAAGCCAAGAGTAAAATCAAAACACTATTTATCAAATCAGTGTCTGAGTTTATAGTTTAGGGCAGCTTGTGTTGTGTTTAAAAAATGACAAACTGTAAAACTGCATCATACAATCAAACACAGCTAAATTCAGAAACATAAAAAGATGCAAATGTTTGAGGGGAAAGGTTAGCGAGTCACTTGACAGAGGTAGGAAGAGCATAATTAGACAAGACTCGTGAAAAACGCTGGAAAATGTTCCCTATCAAGACATTTATTTAGCTGTTGACCTTGGGGATGCAGCAACGATTTAGAGAGGCAGAAACAACACGATAAGAGCTTTTTATTCAGATAAGCCTCTCTTTTGCTCCCTGTCCTCTTCCTAATCTGCATAACGTTGTGAAGTGTTGTGGGTGATTCTTCTGCTCCAGTAGGACTAATAACACTGCATCCTTTTTGGTGAAAAATCCCCATAATTACTGCAACCTTGCAGAGTAAGAAAAAGGGCAAACTACTTACTTTGACAGCTTTCACACCAAGTAGCTCTTGCCTTGCAAGTCTTGTGCTTGAATTCACACTTTTATTTCCTTACAATGAATTGATTCATTACTGTGTTAAAAGAAGTCACACTTCTTGTTCTTTTCAACTTCAATTCAGTATTTCTGCAGGAAGGACTTCAACAAGTACAAAACCAACAACACCAGTTGCATATTAGCCTCTCTTTCTCTGGCCAAAGAGAATCTAGAAGCTCTTTCTTCAACACAGTCCTAAAAGCTTTCTGTTTCGTTCCTTTCTAAATCTGTTTTTGTTAAATCTGGTTGCACTTAACAGATGGTGGACCAAAAATAGAGGGCAGCAGGTTTGCACTTTGGTGAACTCAAAAAGCAGCAATTGGTCTTGTGAGGAACTCCAGCAATTCTGTGAAACCAAATTTCACCTTGAAAGTAGTGACTGTCCCATCATCAAGCCTGTTAGAGTAATTTGGCTGTGATGGGAACAGTGGTGGTCCATTTCTGTGTGAACACTGAAGAGACCAAGCTGAGTTGGTTTTTAAGAGCAGAGAAGCTGCTGCTCTACGGCGGGTTGTTGTTGTCGTCTTTGTCTTTTTCTCTTTCTTTTGTTTTGAGCTCTGATGCCGTCTCTTCCCCAGTCATTTACAAGAAACTTCTGTTCATTCTGCCCTGACTTTTTGTGCAGTCTTGTGTGAAGATTACATGTTAAATCTGTCATTTGGGTGTCAAACTAACTGTTTGCGAGTTCATGCATTTCCAAACACACCACCCACCGACTTACTTCTACTTCCATTCCTTCCTTTCCTCTGGTCTTTTTTTTACTTGCTGTCTGTGTGATAATAACCTACCACCCTGGGCTCATTACAGCATCAAAGAGTGCCTGTATGAAAACACTCAGCACTGTGTTGGCTTGTGGAGGAGCTTTGATTTCCTCTATCACCCACATAAAAAGAAACAGCTGATAAAAACAAGAAAAGACCAGACACTTCTTTAACAGGAAATCTGTGCCGTCTTTGAAACTGGGACTCCGGTGCAGGTTTAAATAAGGAGTCGTTTCAGGCAGATGTTTGTAATCTGATGTCTTTTAGAACTTTGTGTTCTGGGTTTCCACTTTCCAACAGGTCAGTTTCATTAAAAACAAAAGGGGTTGGAAGCTTTTTGGTTTAACTAATATGTTTTCTAAATAAAACTTTTCTGTATTTCTGGCCATTAAAAAAAAATCATCTAAAATTGTGGTTTAAATAATTTCTGATAGAAATGTTTATCATATCTTAAATTCAAGGAGTTTCTTACAGGTGATGTATAGTGTAATTAAAGGCAGGAATGCATGTCGCCCGCTACCTTTCATGTCAGAGTTTTAGACTAATGTCATCATATGATAAGAAATGATGGACTTGTACCAGTTTTGGTCAAATCTTGAAAACAACATTATGCACAATAGGCGCAGAATATGTGTTGTGAATTAGCTACTACCACACCAAACGTTAGCTCAGTATCTGTAAAATGCATTTAAGCATAGCCATTTGCTTTGGGGATAAGGTCAATTCACTGTAGTGGCCATCTTTAATTTGGTTGACTAATAATTAATAAGCTGCAGATGTACATCCAGTGATTACTTTCTGAGAATCTCATTAAAATCCATCCAGTGGTTCATGAGATATTTTGCTAACGCCACAGACAAAGAAACACATGCACACACAGACAAAACATTATACATCCATCCGTCCATCCATCCATCCGTCCATCCATCCATCCATCCATTCATCCATCCAACCGTCCATCCATCCGTCCATCCATCCATCCGTCCATCCATCCATCCATCCATCCATCCATCCATCCATCCATCCATCCATCCATCCATCCATCCGCCCGCCCATCCATCCATTTATCCATTTTCTTTATTCCCTTCTCTTTTACGGGGCACAGGGACCTGGTGCCTTTATCATCTTTGCTGTTTGGTTGTTAGGCAATAAGGAAACAATGCTCTTATAGAACCACTGTGCTTCTGTAAAAACATAAGTTGTAAAATAAACATAAACACACACACACACTTAACATAAGAAAACACATATCTAGTGCAAACAATACAAAACAGTGATTCAGAAGGAAACAGTGGATCATAGTTAGACATTCCAGCAAAGTAGCAATGACAATGACACAGCTTCTAAGAAAATCAATGAATAATAGTTTGAAACCAGTGGATGGAACTTTTATGAACAACTGGAGGTGCCTCATCCACACACATGTTTTGTGAAGGTTTTTTATTGTTTCAGCATTACATTCACACAGCAGCAGCAGAGCTGAGCAGCTAGCCACCTGGCTCATCCCCGGCTGCACCACCAACCACAAGGCCTAGAAACCAGACAGCTAGTCCTGGGGTGATTAGTTAATAAAAATGCACCCCAGAAAAGATTTAGAATCAAGAATCAATATAGTCCTTGGTTTTCCCAGGACCTGGCAGTACTTATTCATAAAAAGAATGCCCTTCAGAGGACAGCTTGTTCCTCTCAGTCCTCTCTGGCTGGTTTGCCTTTAGGCAGTGTAGGATACAACTACACAGGCAGTCAGGAATGCCAAGATCACCTACTTTAAGGAGGAATTCTCCACCTCTTGCTTGGATGCACAGGCATTCTGTAAAACATTTAAGTCTGGAAGAAGTAAGTTTGTTTTCCATGTTCTGCTGAATCGGGTCGCAGAGACACCACCTTGCACAGGGAAGCCTAAACATCTCTTTCCACAGCCACCTCTTCCAGCTCTTCTGGCAGGATTCAAAGGTGATCCCAGGCCATCCGAGAGACACAGTCTCTCTAGCGTGTCCTGGCTCTTCCCAGGGTCTCCTCCCAGTTGGACCTCCCTAGGGAGGCGTCCAATGGGCATCCTTACCAGATGTCCAAACCATCTCAATTGTCTCCTCTTAATATGGAGGAGCAGCAACTCTTCTCTGAGTCTCTCCTGGATAACCAAACTTCTCATCCTATCTCTAAAGGAGTTCCCTGCTACCCTGTGCAGAAACCTTATTTTGACAGCCTGTATCTGCAATCTTGTTTTTTCAGTCACTACTCAAAGTTCATGACCATAGTTGAGGGTGGGGACGTAGACTGACCAGTAAACAGAGTTTTGCATTGCAGCTCAGCTGGATAGATGGAATCTGCTGGGTTCCATGATGTTTAATGATATTATCGTTATTGATAAGCCTCGCATGGCCTTACTACTTCACCATCATTTTGTTAATTCAACCAAACCTTTGACTATATCAGACCCTGTCCCAGTTCTGTTTGTTACTCAGCTTTCTCCAGCTAGCAATGTTGGTTTTTCCTTGAAGTTTCTTTGTATCCCAGAAGTACAAGGTGAACAATTCCCAAATCTATCTACATGCTGATGATACTATCCTATACTCATGTGGCCTTTCTCTTCATTCTGCAGCATCGACTCTCCAACTTAGCCTTATCTCTGTAAAGCAAATTTTTTGCAACTTCCATCTTTGTCTAAATGTCAGTAAGATGCCTCATCTTTGATTGGAAAAATTCTGTCTCAAGTCTTTTAAAGATTAGTTGTGCTGATGGTATAGCCTTGGAATTTGTTAATCAAATAAATATCTTGGTATCTGTCTGGACTCATCTGCCTTTTATTATTCATATCAATGACCTACAGACAAAAGTTAAAGCCAGACTAGCTTTCCTTTTCTGCAGCAAAGTCTCCTTCCCTCATGCCACTGTGCTCACTCTGGTCAAAATGACTACTTCTCATTCTGTACTATGATGACATCATCTATAAAATGGCATCAAACACTGCCCTTAAAAAAACTGGACACTCTTTATCACTCTGCCATTCGATTTGCTTCCACTGCACCTTTCCTCACTCACCCTTGTGATCTCTGTAAACTGGTGGGCTTCCATCCCTTCAAACCCAACAGCTCCATCAATGACTTTCTTTTATCTACAAGACAATTCTGAGCAAGACCCATTTCATCAATCACCTCTTCTTCACTTTGTCCATCATACATTTACCACTAGATAAAGGGAATATATCAGGTTCATCTGATTGTAGCAGTATGACTGTTACTCCTGCCTCCAAAGCTGGCTGCGGTGTTGTAAATTGGCTGCCAGGAGAGGGTCACATGATCCAGCTGGATCCCAGCTCTGTCCCTGCTCTGTTTGGGCTTGCCTTCATTGATGTCTGCAGCCTTCCTGGTGGTGCTGTTCCAGCTGATAAGATGGACTAACCTAAACACTGGAGCCATTTAAATTATGTGCGTGTGTTAATCGGAGGCCCATATTGTTTTAATTGTGTTTATATTTACTCACTATCATTCATATTTAGTTCTGATTTGTTAGTTTTATTTTTGTTTTTCTGTTACAGGCTGAGAGCTGAAGGTGGGGGTCCAGAGTCTGGTGTTGGTTCTCTGTATGTCTGCTGTGGGTGATGGTTCCGTTCAACTCCTGGTGTGTCATGCATCACTGCTTTCAGGTTTTCGTGTGTTCGTTCGTTCGTGTGTTTCGTGTGTTCTTAGAGCATCCTTGTTGTTTTATTTAGCTGACCGACCACCTGACCAGCCTGAGCCTTGACTGAGTCTTTTTCTTTAGTAATCATAAACTTTTCCTCCATTTTACAACAGATTTTTTAAGTAAATGGTGTTTCTAATGTCTTTTTATGTTGCACTTTGGAACACTACCATTTGCTTCCATGTAAAAGCAAATCTAAGTGTCTTTTGGTATCTAAATTATTTCTTTTGGGTGAAAGTCTTAAAGTAGCGTTGTTGCAATCAAACAATTCAGTCAACCAAATAAAAACAACTTTTAAACCCCTAGCTGCCACAATGCCAAACACTTCCACTATTTTTGACCATAACTCCATCCACTTTGCTCAAGCAGACACTTGGAAAACTTTACAAAACATTCTCCAACTCTCAGCTTTGACATCTCTCACTACTTTCAAGCTTGAACGCCAACAGAAGAGTTGACTTCTGTGGTTGTTGAATATATCAGATGTACTTTGGGCATTTAATTTAATTACACATTTCCTACTTTTTCATAAATACTTCTTCAGTATACACATAAACATTTTAATCTCTATATTTTTATTTGTCTTTTATTGATGTACCTATTTTAGTGCTGGAATTTCTTGACCAGGTCATGTTTGTAAATGAGAACTGGGCCTCAAACATTTTACCTGGTTGAAAACAGAGTAAATAAAGAGTTTTAGAAGCTCCTCAACCATGTTTGTGAAAACAAGTTCCAGAGTGAAAAGAAATAACTTGAAATTCCATCTTTGCATTTTCATGTGGACAGCTAAAACACATTTGGAAAACAATGATGTCATAGACCCAACTCTAAAGTGACCTACAACCTGAGGGTGTCTTCTTCTTCTTGTGTTTACATTTTACACCCAATGTGTAAGCTTTATGTGCTGCTCCACTCTTTGTTTCCTGTTTCTGTAGCAGTGTTACAGCAACACATACAGGCCTAGCATTGTTAGCACAAGGCAAAGTGGAAATAATGTTTTGCCTGTGTGTGTGTGTAGGTGCCCATGTATTTGATACATTGTGGGGACAATTTTCCTAACATATACTACCTTGTGGGGACCAAAGCCTGGTCCCCACGAGGAGAAATGATGTTTTTGGGTTAGGGGTTAGGTTTAGGACTAAGGTTTGGTTTAGGGTTAGCTATGTACTGGTAATGGTTAGGGTTAGGGTAAGGGTCAGGGTTAGGCTGTAGTTAGGGTGTAGAAATGAATGGAAGTCAGTGGAAAGTCCCTGCAAAGATAGAGAGACATAACATGAGTGTGTGTGTGTGTGTGTTCATGTTTTCATTTATCTGTAGAGTGTTAGCAAAATATCTATTGACCCAGTGTACAATTTTATTGAAACTCTGAGAAAGTAATCATTAACTGCAAGTGATTAACTTTTGGAGTCAACCCCATTCAAAATGGCCTCCACATCTAATCAACCTTAACAACAAAATAGCTCTAATGGTTATACATATATTGAGATAAAACTTGATGTTGAAGTAGCTAAGACTCATTCACGGCACACCGAGCGTGATGTCTCACAGTATTAGGACATAACTTTGTTTTCAAATTAAATCAAAAAAGCTACAGCTCCATAATTTCTCAACGTGAGATGATCTTAGTTTAAACTCTGACCTGAAAGACAGTTCCTTCAAGGAACAAACTACTATAATTTTAGAAATGACACATAAAATATAGTTTTGGAAGAACTGCGTTTACGTGTGGACAAGACATGAGTGCAGGAGGACTGGTAATGGTAAAAATAAGATGGACAACAGACAGGTTATTTTGAAGATCAGAGAAAGAATCACACACAACATGAACCAGAGCGTCTGAACGCTAAGGCAAAAGAATTGGACCCCGCTTGTAAAATTATTCTCCTCAAAAAATTCATAAATATATAAATCACAAACATTGAAGCATCTCTAAAGCCATACCAAGCTAAAAATATGTGAATTGTTATCCTAAAATAAATCAAGTTAATTTGTATAGCACATTTCAACAACAAGGCAGCTCAAAGTGCTTTACATCATAAAAATACAAAAATAAAGACTCATTAAAACAACATACAGTCACCAATTGAGCAACCAGTAGCAAACATTACATTTTGTCCAGTGCCATCATCAAAATCACCAATACACATCTAATATGTATCACGATTCTAAGGTTTACTGCCAGAAGGAGTGAGACCAGGAATGGACAGACAAGGATGCGTAACGGTATGTGGTTTATTTACAAAAAGTGCAGTGACAAGACTGGGCCTGGAAGAGGGGGAGAGTTCGAGGTTAGTTTGTGTTGGTCTGCTGGTGGTGATAGACTCAATGCAATTACTGGTTAGCTTACAGTCCGTGAGTGAAGCCGACGTCTGAGCCAGCTTCCGGGGTGCAGGTGAGTATTTACAAGTGTGGTCCAAGTGTCCAGTCCTCCGGGTAACAGATTGATTCGTGGTTTCTGTCTCAGGGTTCTCTGTTGAAGGCGGTGTGTTGGCCTTAGCCTCGCAGGACTTGGAGGATGACGACAGTGGATAAGTCGGGTTCCCATGAACAGGTCCAGGTCGAGCAGCCAGCTTAAAGAGAGGAGATCAAGGTGAGTTTCTTAGCAGTCAAATATTAGATTTTGCAAAGAACAAAGTACAACGGGTTTCTCGGGAGAAAAAAATTATTCTGAGCCAGGTAGTTTACCAGTAGGCAAATGATGCACCAGCGAAGAGTTCTTCTTCTTCTTTTGATTCTTATTGGCGGCTGGCATCCAACTTAAGGTGCATTTACCGCCACCTACCAGACTGGAGTGTGGTCATCAGAGATCTCAGAGGGAATTAACGCACCTCAATGATGTATAGGATGTGTAAATTCACATATGCTGGTGTAGATTCTCAGTCATCCAGGCCATGGTAAATTAAAAAAAAAAGTTAAAAAACAAAAACAACTGGACTTCTATTCTGTAGCTGAAGACGTTTCGCTTCTCATCCGAGGAGCTTTCTCAGTTCAGAAATAGAGAGTGTGGAGTTG
>NC_051451.1:276568-284242 GCF_001649575.2 Kryptolebias marmoratus | reverse complement strand
ATGTAGATGAACTAACAATTGGTATATTCTTAATATCAAATCTAACCTGCAAGATTTGCCAGATTTAATACTTAATAATGCTGCTTGACTATCTGATGCTATAATAAATGTATTTACTTCCCTAGTATCATTATCAAGCAACCATTCTAATGCCAATATAATGGCTGATAATTCAACTGTAAAAACAGCTAAATGATCAGCTGTTCTCCTCTTAATCAAAAACTTTATGGTGTGGGATATTCACTGCTGCCCCAGTTCTACCACTATTTGGATCTTTAGATCCATCTGTATATATAACTATGTTGTCTTTATATCTTTCAAAATATATATTATCTACAACTCATTCTGGAGTCTTTCCCTTTTTAAGAATTTCCCTTAATTGAAGATCAACTTCTGGAGATATAAATAACCATGGTGGAATTTCAGATCCAGCGAAGAGTTCTTCTTCTTCTTCTTTAGGTTTTAATGGCAGCTTGCATCCATTAACATTGCACTACTGCCCTCTATTAACTCCTACCATCTATACTTTAAATTAACTTAAATATCCCAGTCAGCGAAGAGTTGCTCCACCAGACTGCCTTAAGTAACCAGGTGAGGGTGATGAGAATCAGAAACAGCTGTGAGTGATTGGTGGAGAGACCAGGTGGCAGATTGCCACAATATGTTGGTCAATGTTCCATTTATTTTGGTTCAAAAGTAACTCTAAACAGGTGGGATTTTAGTCTTGATTTAAAGGAACTGTGTTTCAGCTGTTTTAGGTAATGTCAGGAACAGCTTATCATCTCTTACTCTAATGCAAAGTACAAGTAGTAGAAGAAAAGTTTTGAAATGTGAAGACTGTTAACAGCACCTTCTCTGAGGATTAATTCTGTCTCATTTCTTCCTTCTTTGTACGATCCATGATGGATTCAGGGAGGCTGAGATCAGGACTCCATCTGCTGTGGGGCTTCTTGTTGTAACTTTGCTGGTTCTTTGTTTGAACCCAGTATTAATTTACAGAATTAATGTTAGAAACAATAAGATGCCCCACTGACTGATTGACAAAACTACAGAAAGGAGGTTAAAGATTAGAGGCCAGCACAACATTAAGCAGGGTCTTGGAGAAGCAAATTCGGGATATATTTTAGAAGTTAGCCAACATAATACTTTACAGACATATTTAGCACAACTGAGACTATAATTTTGACTCTGTTTGCAACAGTTGCAACTTGATACATTTTTTTCTGGTTATCATTTTTCACTTAAAACGATTTTTTCTTGTAGGAATATTTGTGTTTTGGTAAACTGCATTATGTTTTGTATTGTGTCAAAGAGACAAATAAAATCAAGATGCCATTCTTTAGTTTAGACTTCACTTGACTCTGTCTGCCCTTCTCAGCTCAGTGTCCATTTCTACATATGGAGAAACCTATAAGTGGAATTCAGTTTAAGGGCTGCAATTATCACACAGAATCTCTTCTAAAGGACAGTGTGATTGGGTTTAGTAAGACACACTCAGGCAGATGTTGGCATTTAAAGAACAGTATCTAATCAGCACAGATGTGTCAACATTTACACACAGATGGTATATTACACAGGAAAGGCTGCCAAGTCACAAGTGTGTGTTTATTGTTCAATCGGGCTTGAAGAAAAGGACATTGTGATATTAGAATTTACTGTAACATAACCATCCATCCATTTTCTATACTTTTTGATCCTGTGCAGAGTTTCATGGACCTGGTGCCTATGTCCACCAATCACTGGGTGAGACAGGTTGCCTGTCCATCACAGGGACACACTGAGTAATCACTTTATTTCTCATATTTAAACATGGAAGAATGTGATATTATGATTTCCGAGCCCCTGAAGTGGACTGCACGAACTTGTAACTACATGAACCTCTCCTCGCTGTCAGTAATACCGGTGGAAACTCAGGACAGGAGGTTCACCTGTCTGAAAACATTAATACTAGCTGCAAGTCAAACAGGGAGAAAAACTTTATTAATTAAGGTGTGAGTGAGAGTGTGAATGGTTGTTTGTCTCGTTAGTCTCTATGTGTCCCTGTGGACTCACGACCTGTCCAGGGTGTCCCCCGCCTCTCGCACGGTGACTGATGGAGATGGGCACCAGCTCCCCATGACCGGAAAAGGAGAAGTGGGTAAAGAAAATGGATGGATGGACGGATGGATGGATGGATGGATGGACAGACGGATGGACGGACGGACGGACGGACGGACGGACGGACGGACGGACGGACGGACGGATCGATGGATGGATGGAATGTTAACGTGCTGTTTTCCTACTGAGCATTTGTGATCATTGTAGTTTGCTATAATGCAGTTTGACAGATTGTAGTTTATTTTTAATATTACAGTTTGTCAGAACCATAATATCAAAACCTTATTGTCAGATTAATGTTGTTTGTCAGATTAATATAGTTTGTAGACTAACGTGGCCACTCCGTTTTTTCACCGTCTGACCTCCACTCATCTTCCCAAGAACTGTTCTGCCTAAAAGGTCATTCTGCTCTGTCTGATTCTTGGTATCGCCCTGAATGACGTTGCCTTGTGAGTCCACAAACACAAAATATCTAATCTGCAGAGACAATGTCCTTCATTTCCTGTTACACTTCTTTTTAGACTCAAAGACAACATGACTTATGCGGAGAAGAAATCTGTTCTTTAATTGTGGAATCTTTTGGCCAAAGTCACTATGGAGCAAAAAGTTCTTCATAAATGACCAACAAATTCATCTTTAACTAACTTTTTTCTTGACAAGTGCATTTTGTGAAGTGCGTACAAAACTGAAAATGCAACACAAGAAAGTCCAGGTCTAGAGTTTCTTGAAGAAATGCGTATTGCCCGTCGAAAGTCATAAGTGTTAGTTCAGGATGGCTGCCACATCTCATGAGACATGTTAGAGCTCGGAGTATGTGTTGACCAACTACCACATAAAGTTTGCCTCAAAATCTGTGAATTTGAGTAAATTATACTAATTTTTCTGTTGGCTAAGATTGATTAGATGTGGCAGTCATCTTGATCTGGATTGACTCCACAAGTTAATCAAATGCATATATATACATCCAATGATTACACGCTGAAAGTTTCATTGAAATCCATCCAGTGGTTCAGGAGGTATTTTGCTCTCACTCTCAGCACTTTGCTTTGGCAGCGGGTGATAATTAGTACCCCAAGTTCCAGTGGAACCATATGTCTTCTGTTTGTGCCTTTATTGGGTAAAAACCCCTTAAATGTTGACAGAAAACCCTTCTGCATAAAACCGATTACCCAGACAGCTAGCTATCTTCGCGTCTGTTATTATTACTGCTCTGTTATGCATGAGAGTGATTATGCTTTAGCAGATTACAAGCTGACCCCATTGCCTTTGCTTTACCTGAAGTGTAATTTGAATTCCAGAGAGAAGTGATGGGATGTTTATACCATCAATCTCTTCCGTGTCTGGGGATCGAATGCAGTAGAACAGAATAGAATGGGTCGGCTCCTAATGACATCCTGATATCATTTTAAAACTGAACGGGACAACAACAAGATGAAAATCCTTATTTCCTTTGCTGACAACTAAAGCAGTACAAATGATGCCCCCCTCACACACACACACAGTCATTCACAAACCTGCATTCCAACAATGTTTCCAGTAGAAGTGATGTTAGTATTTGTGTGTAGTATGATGTTCACACTGACTGGGAGAGCTGGATGGAAACAACCATTAGCCCAGCTCTCTCTGAAGCGTGTTACATTTTTGGTTCTTTATTGTTTCAATACAGAAACTTCAACAAACAGTTGGAAAGAAGACACATAATATTGTGGCATTGCATAGATTTAAAGGTAGTATCTAACTGAGATTCAACTGTTGGAGACTAGTTGGTGACTCAAAATTGCAAGAAAATAAACAGATTTTCTGTTGCAGTCTCACTGAATTCTTAGGGTTGGTGATCAAGTGACCAGCAAGCCAAGCAGCTGTGGTTTTGGTGGCTGTTGAAAATCCTATCTTATTTTTGTGTGCAAAACTTGCAACATAATAAATGTAAATTCAGTGTGTCCTCACAGCTTTGTTAGCTGTGTCCTGGTGTTGTGTTATCAACATGAATAACAGCCTCTCCTCCCCCTGATGTTCTCTGGTCAATATGACAATGTTTAAACATGTCCTTCAAAATAAGATACACCACAAATATAAAGTGCACAAAGAATCCAACTCACCATAACCCTGAATCAGTGGAGCCCTGTGCCTGTTTCTCAGTAACCAGACGGTCCATCTAGGGCTTCCAGAGACGTTTGTTTTTTACTCATTTTGCTGCTTGTGGGTTTGTTTTTAGCGCTAACGGATCACGTGACCTAGATAAGCATTCTGACAGCATCAAGAGGGAGTCATAGACGGATGGAGTGGAGAGAATCCGGTCAGTTTTCAAAATAAATGTCGTTCAGACTCTGAAAATTAAAAAATGGAAATACTGTAAGTTAATTATTCTTTCTCTGCAGCCCGGTACCAAATGACCCATGGATGGGTATCGGTCCGCGGCCCGGGGGTTGGGGACCTCTGCTCTAAATGGTATTAGAGGCTCACCAGCATGATGCAGGAAAGGCAGTGAACTCTGCACTAAGATTCTCATCCTCATCACCAGTTTTGTTGTGGTGGTTGCAATGAAAATAGGACTCAAACCTTACTGTGACTACCTTTACGCCAGATGCCATTCCAGACTACGGTTCAGCCTCATCCTCTTCTACATTTCTTTTTTTCTTTTCTGCCCTATGCTGTCACCGCATGTCCTCAAGCAACAAGAAGAAAAACAGCAACAGAACATAAATGCATTCACTGTGTAAACCTAAAAAGACAACCCCTCTGAAGACCAGACCTACCAGAGACAATCCAGATCCATGTGGAAAGATGACAATATTCTTTAATAAGTTCACTTCTCTTTATTTCTAGATCAACTGTAACAATAGCGTTATGTTAATATTGTTCACTTCTTTATGAACCCATAAAGGTAAAAACAACACTTACAAAAAAAACAGTTACAAAATTAAAAAATAATATGGAAAAGATTAATATCTTACAGTATTTTAAAACAAAGGCTCCAAACCTCTTTTCAAATTTCTGCTGATTCACGTGAAGTTCAGTCATCACTTCCTCACTGTTCAGGAAACCCTAAAGTCTACTGTACATAAACTGTGAAATAACAGACAGTAAGCTGAATGTATGCTTATTTAAAAGAAAAAAAGCTTGATGACTGACTCTCTTACACTTCTGTTCACAGTAATATCAGTCAGACCTGTGAGTTCATCACATCACTAATATGGGGACGTCTGACCTGCATGAACATTAATTAGTTACTCAGCTGCTCGATAACATCCGTCACAAAGAAAAACAGAGTGTAGAAGTGTCCCTGTGTGTCACAGAAGGTGACCGCTGTGAATAACTGGCAGGAAAGTGTTATTTCTCTGACTTACTCATCCACTTTGCCAGTTTACAGCTTGATTACAGCCGCCGAGATGGCAAAGAGGGCTCAACGTGTTGTTTGTGTTGAGAGTAAGGAACCTCGGATAATTCACTATTTTTTGAGATGAATCGTGATCCAGCTCATACCAAAGCAGCAGAAATGAATAAATTAGCATTCCATTATTAGTATTTTATCACTCTGGTTACAACTAATGTAGATTAGACGATTTGTCCACTTGTTTTGTGTGAATATTGAAGTGCTGCTGGCCTGGAGGCTCTAAGCAGCTGTTTGGTCCACTTTTAAGCACTTTAAACTGCCTTGTTGCTGAAAGGTGCCATATAAATAAATTTGACTTGACTTTTTCTTGGATCTATGTTCTAGAAACTCCCTCACAAATGCCGTTTACCAGCTAGTCCCAGCCCGTGAGAGCCTGCCTTTATCAGATCAACACCACTGTAAATGTGGCCAGGACCAACAGTAAAAGTGGTCTAATAAAACACTACAGGGACTTTGGGTGACTTGTCTGAGGTTTTTAGCTGGCATTCTGGCCTTATTGTGTGCAACACACCAGTTAAATGTTGTTTTAGCTTAGTTTCCACAGGGGTTGTTTTTTAAACCAGTTCAACTTACAGAGGATAATAACATTTTCTTCTGATTTTAAACCTTTAGTTACATTCCATAACCTTTTAAAACTGGCATGTCTGCAAACATACAGTATAAATGCTACAATGAAAAAAGAAACTACTTGTGTAACGGTTGGTGGTTGAGGAGCCCAGTGTGCAGAGGAGCAGGTGACAGGCAGGTTGAAATCCAAAAAGGTCTTAAATAAATTAAACTCAAAACCAGGTAAACAGTAGTCAGTCCCTCCAGGATTTCGAGGGGCATTTTTTGTGATTGTTGCAGCTAAAAGGCCTGATTTCGTGGGGCATTTTCCTAAAAGCTGCTTTTTTTTTTATAAAATCAATAAAAAACATAACTTTTAATATATAAACCAAAAGAACTTCCTAGTTTTGTAAAATAATTCCCAACAAACATTGCCATTCTCAAAAGGTGCTTTATTTGAGAACTTTGATAGCTTCTAAACTGACATTCATGAGCATTTCTGGATTGTCCCTNTCCATGATTACACTGCAGGACGTGCAAAACAGCTGCAGCTGGGGAGGAAACTGGTTTGCGACCGCAGTGAAGTTAGTTTTAAGTTGGATGTTGGATATTCGCACTCCGCGGAGTTAGCGGCATCTAGCTCACGGCTGACCCAAAACAGGAGCGCTAATGTCGGCCAGCAGTTCTCTGCCGGCCCCTTCTCTCACGCGCGGTAGTTCACTTCCTGTTTCGGGTCAGCCGTGAGCTAGACGCCACTAACTCCGCGGAGCGCGAATATCCAACATCCAACTTAAAACTAACTTCACTGCGGTGTTTTGTTGAAATCTTTGTGGGCAAATGTGAAGCATTAGCGCACATTTTGGCTTCGGTCGCTGCTCTTGCATGCTCCGAGCATTCTGATGTTAACAGGATGTGACGTCATGTCTTCTTCGTGAGTTATTTGGGGTTATTTTGTATTCCACGCTACACTAACCCACAAAGAAGACATTAGACTGCAGAAACGGTGGCGAATCACATTAGAAAAAATAAATATTGGGTTAAAGTTGCGGGAAAGTTGCAGTGTTTTGGACAAAGTTGCAAAAAGTTGCGATTTCGCAGGGTTTGCTTGATTTTGCTTTTAATAGTTGCAATCGCAACATTGCGAAATCCTGGAGGGTCTGAGTGTGGAACATTTGTTCCTTAAGCACCGTTCCACAGTCTGTCCTGATTGCAGCATGTCATGTGACCGTTTCATTATGTCGCCAAACGTTCTGAAACACTGAAACAGTGGAGTGAAATTAGGTGAGACTCAAACAAAAAGGCACCGATCTTGTTACCTTCTTCATAATTTAAAAAACTAAAATACTACAGCTTCACAAAATGAAAATATGTGAATGAATATTTCCAGTGTTCTCGCCTGATTGGCATCTAATTAACCTCCCATACTCTCACCCCATTAACCCGAGTGTCTCATTCTGAGCGTGGTTTTGGATTATAGAATGATATTGATGTGGAAAGGGGTAGAAAGTGTCTCAATCCTAGCTTTGATACAGATATCACAGATAGAGGTTTTTTATATTAAAATACTTAAATATACAGAAGCATACAAATATGACTGATTACTTGTGAGGATCTGGGTTTTGGTTCCGCCCTCTGGG